>NC_092334.1:677688928-677995357 GCF_046630445.1 Rutidosis leptorrhynchoides | reverse complement strand
GCGTATAATATAGATCCCTACTGTTTTTTTTAATTAATAATAATAATATATAATAACAATACTATTAATATCTAATAATATTAATAAAATTAATAATAATGATAAATATAATATTAATGATAATAATAATTGTAAAAATGATAATAATAATAATAATAATAATAATAATAATAATAATAATAATAATAATACCATACTAATTATGATAATATTAATATTTTATCGATAATAATAATATTAGTAATAATAATCTAATTTATACATCCAATTTCATCTTTATATGATATAAAGTGATATTATGAATACAAATATTGATATTTGACGATACAAATAACATTACTACAACAACTATATTTGTATTTAAATTTAATTTATTAATATCATCTATTATTATGTAATATTTAATAATTATGTAATATGTATTGTAACATATACTGAATATTATATATTTATGCATTTTAATATAAATATATTATAATATTTATTTACATACTAATTATATTATACTTATGTATGTAATTATGAAAAATATAAATGTTTTATATATGTAAGTATTATATATATTTATTAAAATAGTACATTATTTCATCATAGATATATTATAAATATAAATTTCTACATATACATAATATAATAATTATGTATAAAATCATATATATATAGTTATATTTATGTATATATGTATACTACCATATATATAAAATCATGTTTTAAATGTTGAGTAGATGATTACTTATGTATATTAAACAATTAACTACAAAGTATAACATTGTACATTTAATATTTTGATAACGTTGGTAAAATATGTTTGAATCATTTATATACAATATACTATATATATTCAAAATGAAAATCTTTAGTTATTAAATGTTATCTTTTATAATAACAAAATTACTTAATAGTTCATTAATACTAATATAATTAGTTTTATATATAATTATTTATATTTACATTCTTAGTTACAATTAAAGGTTCGTGAATCGTCGGAAATAGTTAAAGGTCAAATGTTATCATGAAATAGTTCAAACATAATGAGACTCGGTTTAATAGACTTTGCTTATCGAGTCGAATCATATAAGATTATGTTTAAATTTGGTCGGAAATTCCCGGGTCATCACAAGTTGTAGCACGGACTACCACTGAAATATGCGATGCAGTGAAAAAAAATATTCGCTCCCGGTGAAAAAAATTCTAATTCACCACTGTTCGACCATTTTCTAGTATTAGCCATCATAGTTTAGTGTAGTAACCGTCCTTTTGATTTCATTATTATAAATGTACTTGTCTTGAGTTTAAAGGATACTCCGTATGAATGAAAAAGTTTAGCTTTAAGCTATATTATCTATTTTCTCTTTATTATTCTTTCGAAGTAACGGTCAACTTGAAGAGATTGTAACAGTTTACTCTGTATATTACTTGAATTTTAATATAAAAAATTTAGATAATTTCATAAATTTAATGGTGGGTGTATGTGAACCTATACCTATTTTGTAGAGTATTAAATAAAAAAGAAGAATAATTTATAGAACTATTACTTAATAATTTAATAATATATAATGAAATGATGATGTTAATCATTAAATGCTTTATTTATATTAATTAAATTGTAAGAAAGTGAAGATATATATTAATTATTATTAATTATAATAATAACTATTACTACTCCGTATTATTTATGGGAGATGATATCTCCAGTTATGAATTTGATAAATCCATTTTTTATCATATTTCACATAATTGTACGATACAAGTATTAATAAATAAAAATAGTGGATTTATCAAATTCATAAGTGAAAATATCATCTCCCATTATTTAGTTATAGGCAGTGTTGCAAAAGTCGGTCGACTTGGCCGACGCGTCATATTTTAGGCATGGCCGATGCGTCGTTGCTAAAAAGTCGCTGAAAAGTAAAAAGTCGGTCAAAGTCGGAAAAAGTCGGTCATATTCGGAAAAAGTCGGTCAAAGTCAGTCAAAGTTGGTCAATTTTTTGTTTTTTTTTTTTTTTTGTAATATTGTTAATAATTGTTAATTGTTCATGTTCATTGTAAATATAGTTTATATTTTAAGATTCTATCTATATAATTTTATATTGACAAAATTTCACGGATGGTCCATCATGTTTGTATCAAAATGCACGGTTAACCTTTATCTTTTTTTTTCGACTTAGATGACCCTGAACTATCACTTTTCGACATGGATGACTCAACCACTAACACCCGTTAGTTTTTGGACGTTAAGTAGGCTCACATGCCAAGCACGTGAGGGCAGTTTAGTCCAGAAATGTTTTATTTGTTGGAGGCTTAAAAGGATTATGAAAAAACGTTTATAAAGGATTATGAAGAAAAAAAAACATTAAGCAAAATACAAATTACACATGATAGGCTATGAGTATGAACATACCTTAGGAGGCTTAAAAGGATAATTAGATGGAAATGTTATGTCAAGAAAGTATATGCCTCCTTCATAAGGTGTTCCTATAGCAACAATAAACAATCAAAAGCATTAAAAAGTTGTAGATTGTAATACAGTGTTTGTGTAGTCTGTTACACAAATGATCATAAAATCTTAAAATTTGACACTATTTGTATAAGTTAAGGCCTTGATTTTACTGTACATCCTAACATACACTGTGATAACGTTTCAAGTCAGATGCGTATGCAGTTATACAAAAGTTACTCAAAATCACATGCAATTTGACTCAATCTGGACTATTCATCTTCTGATTGAACAGCCAAGATTGGTTCTCTCTTCTTCAAGTTCTTAAGGGTCTCAAATGAACCCAATAACACAATTCATAAAACCCATCATGCATAAGCATTCATCCACGATAGAGGTCATTGGGATAAAATCAAATAAATTTAGTTAATCGGGATATTAGTCATATTACAATTTAGTCATATTACAATAAGAACTAAAAGAATTTTTGAAGATAAGCACTGACGTTGTGGACCAAAAAGAGTAGCGACCAAATTATAAAGGCTATCACCTTTGGGACCAGTTGAGCAGTCAGCAGTGGGTCAATGCCGAGTTTGGCCATCTCCTTGTGTATCCTTTTCCCTGACGATGTTAAAGAGGTTCGTGACGGGTGTTAGGTGGGTCAATAACATTTGTGGACGAAACTGCCCTCACGTGCTTGGCATGTGAGTTTACTTAACGTTCAGAAACTAATGGGTGTTAGTGGTTGGGTCATCCATGTTGAAAAGTGATAGTTCAGGGTCATCTAAGTCGGAAAAAAAAATAAAGGTTAACGGTGCATGTTGATACAAACATGATGGACCATCCGTGCAATTTTGTCTTTTATATATAAATATATATTTGATAAAAGTATTTTAAAAAGTCAACGCCCGTTGCGTCACCGTTGCGTCCGACGTGTCGTTTTTTAGGCATAGTCGACGCGTCCCCGACTCGCGTCTTTTACAACCTTGGTTATAGGTTAAAAAAAATTTTGTGATAAATTTAGAAAAATTAGTGGTGTCACAGGACCTCATAGCTCATCACCTAAAGTCGCCACTTGTTATAGGTTAATAAAATGTGTAATGATGATGCACCACCACTAAAGTTCGAAAGCAAAGTGGCAGTTTATCATTACATTGTTGTACCTCGTAATAACATAAAGGAATATTAACCAACTACTATACCCTTTTATTTGACACACTACGAAAATTTGTCCGAAACAAAACTGCAAAAACGTTGTGCAAATTGCAAGAGTATCTTGCGAATTCGTGATCCAGTCATTACCGAGAATTTCAGGTCCTGATCGAAAAGTTATATGTCATGATCGGATAAGATATTATGAGTAAGTAAAAACAATTCGGAAAACGTTTTATTGATATATGTAACTAAAGTGTGTACTTTGACTGGTCACGGATTTCAAAATCTCAACAAATATATTTCAAAAAAGCTTCATTAATTTCTTTACACTTTTTTTTTTTTTGAAAAGGCCAATATATTAAGAACAAGAACAAAAGAAAGATACATAGCACCACCATGCTTGTATACAATATTAACAGAAGCATGATGCAAACTGCAAAAGAAAACAGAGGATACACAAAAGGAGCCGTAACCTAACTACAAAAACAAGAACAAACAACAACATAATCTAAGAGTGTGTTAGTATATGCCTGATCTACGAGGGATGTAATCAAGATACTGTCGAGGATTTACGAGCCATTGATGCCATTCAATATCAAGAGATTTGGCACGTCTTGCAATCCATTCATATGATTTTATTTGAATTTCGTTCAAAAGACTCGGCCCGGACCACATTTTATCTCGAAAAACTTTTTGATTTCGATTTTTCCAAATGAGATACCCACTGACCCATTCAACCGCCTGCCACAATTTCCTACCGATTGAGGATTGCGCACCGCATCCGTCTCCATTCAAGATTTCATGAATACTCCAATTTGAGAAATTACCTGACCCCCACCATTTAAAGACTCTATCCCAAGCATCTAAAGCGTGTTTGCAAAATATCATCGCGTGATCCGTCGATTCAATGTCATCATTACACGTGGGACACCTTACACTATCCATGTCAATACCCCTTTTATCAAGCTCAACCCGAACCGGAATTCTCTTACGCTTTACTCTCCATGAAAATATATTCAAGGATAACGGAACAAAGTTATTTCTCATGGTTACCTTGTCTTCATCATTTATATCTAAAATTTGGTCATCAAGAAGAGAAGATAGAATTTTGGTTTTTAAAATACCATCGCTACTGTTGATCCACTTCCATTTATCACCTTCACTAGCCGATCGTGGAATGGCAGCAATCTCAGCAACAAGGCTGTCCAATTCACATCTAACACGACCATTAGGCTCACGACACCAATTCCAATGACAAACCCAAGCAGACCCGTTCCAACTAATTCGATCTCTAACCAATGTATCCTTTTCACTTTCTAGCCTATATAGCCGATTGAATCTGTCCTTCAAGCTTCTACCATCGAGCCAAGCATCATCCCAAAATCGGTATGTCGAGTCTTCACCTATACAAAGCTTAAACGTCTCGACAAAATTAAAGTTGCAGTTATTCATGTGTTTAGAAATTGTAATGATGTTTTTCCACGGAGAACCACATCCTAAACTACTAGCATTGCCCAAATATCCCAACCCACCATCACGCCCGTAAATACTTTTAATGACGTTAACCCAAAGAGAATTGGTTTCATTTCTAAATCTCCACCACCATTTACCGATAAGCGCCCAATTTTTTACTTTTAAAGAACCCACATTTAAACCCCCCCTATTATAATTACACAAAATCGAGTCCCATTTTACCCATGACATTTTAGAATCATTCCCAATCCCGCCCCAAAAAAACTTACGTCTCAAACCTTCGAGCAAAGATAAGGCACATGAAGGAGCACGAAACAAGGAGAAATAGTACAACGGTAAACTAGAAAGGACCGATTTGATTAGGGTTAATCTTCCACCAAATGATAACGAACGTGACTTCCAATCCGAGAATCTTTTATGAAACTTTTTAATCACCGGATCCCATTCAGTCATTTTGGTCATCCGAGAGCCTACCGGTAATCCCAAGTAAAAAATTGGAAAGGACCCCACTTTACAGCCTATTCGACTTGCAATTCTTTCAATAGCCTCACTCGAAATCCCTACCCCATAAAGACAGCTTTTTGACATGTTGATCTTTAACCCCGAAGCATCCTCGAAACATTTCAATAATTTCACCACGTTTGATATGTTACTTTTACTCCATTCGCCCATAAAGATTGTATCGTCTGCGTATTGGAGGTGTGAAAGAACCACCTCATCTTTACCAATCGACACACCTTTAACTATACCCCTTTGAAGCGCAATTTTAGTAAACACATTAAGACCTTCTACCGCTAAAATAAAAAGAAAGGGGGAAAGCGGATCACCTTGTCTAATCCCTCTTTGAGGGAAAAACTCTTGGGTAGGGGAGCCGTTAACTAAGATGGAGATTGAAGCCGACGAAAGACAAGTTTTGATCCATTTAATCCATCTCGCACCAAAACCCATTTTTCTCAGAACATCACATAAAAAGTCCCAATTAACGCTGTCAAATGCTTTAGAGAAATCCACTTTAAAGACAAAGCTTTTCTTTTTACGCATCTTCAAATCTACTAATGCTTCATTCAAAATGAGGACACCATCGAGAATAGAGCGGCCCTTCAAATAAGCACTTTGCTCAATGCCAGTTAATTTGGGAATGACAACACACAACCGCGAGGCAAGAATCTTAGACAAAATCTTGTAGTAACTGCTAATGAGACTAATTGGTCTATATTCTTTAAGTTCAATTGGAGAAGCCACCTTCGGGATTAGAGAAATAAAAGACGCATTGCATCCAAAGGAGATTTCACCTCGTTCCCAAAACCATCTAACGGCCTTCATTAAATCATCTTTAATAATGTCCCAAAACTTTTTATAGAATTTAAAGTTGAAACCATCGGGACCCGGGGCTTTCGAGCTGTCACAACCATTAATCGCCTCTCGGACTTCTTTTTCATCAAACGGCATTTCAAGAGCTGCTGCTTCTAAGTCAGTAAGTTTGGTCTGAAGTGAGTCGAACAATATTGGCCTAGAGTGAGAAGATTCTGAAAAAATATCATTAAAATAATTAAACACCTCATTTTTAATTAGAGTCGGGTCCTCCTGCCATTCACCTGAAATATTGAGACCACGAAAATTTTGTTTATTGTATCTTCTTTTAATTACCGAATGGAAGAACTTTGTGTTATCTTCTCCCTCAACAGCCCATTTAACTCGAGATTTTTGCTTCAACATATTACATTTTATTTGATCCAGGTCAACCCATTTCTTTCTCGAATTTAACCAAGAGTTTCTTTCCTCATCGCTTATGTTATTGTTTTCTGCTTCTTTATCCAAATTTACGAACAACTCCTTTGCTTCATCAATCTCTTCATCAAGTTTGCCAAATGTGGTTTTGGCCCAGATGCGTAATGAATCTTTGACAAGTTTCAATTTTTTTCGAAAAATTATATCAGGACGAGAACATATAATATCCTTTTCCCATTCAACTTTGATCAATTCAGCCGCATCCTTATGTTCGAGCCATTCATCGAAGATTTTTGTAGGCTTAGGACCATAATCGTTATTAGTGCACCGAAGTAAAAGTGGACAATGATCTGAAAGTTTCCTATGTAACGCAACACTAGCTAAATTTCCCCATCTTTGAGCAAACGAATCCGAAACCAAAAACCGATCCAACTTACTAAACTTGCAACCATCATCACTTATACGAGTAAACTTTCTGCCAACCAAAGGAATTTCTATCAATTGCATTCGGTCAATGAACCTATTAAACGCATCAGCTCTTCTACTATTAAATTCACAATTTTGTCTTTCATCATCACATCTAACCTCATTGAAATCACCACATAGAACCCAATCATCATTATCAAAACTCATTAACTGCTCCAAACCATCCCACATTTTTGATTTATTTTCATCGTCATGTGGACCATAGATATTAACTACGATTGTTTCAGTCGATTGGCCCTTACGAACACCTTTAATTGCTAAAAAGAAATCACCCTCAACCGCTTGATTGACATCGAATAAGTTGGGATCCCAAATTGTTAATAACCCTCCAGACCTACCATTAGGCTTTTTCTGTACATAACCAAACTCTGAATTACCCCACAACAATTCAACCCATTTATCATTAAGTTTTTGACTCTGAGTTTCCTGAATAACGACTACAATAGGATTGGCTTCAATACATAGATTTCTAAACCAATTCACCTTCCCATCCTTTCTAAACCCACGAATGTTAACAGAGAGAATATTCATAAGAAAACAAACCTTTAAACAGCACATTGGAGGCATGAGTTTATTGTTTCTGCCCCGCTTCCCATTGAACACCCATCATATCGCCAAATTCCTTCAAATGCACCGAACCATTGCTGAAAAGAGACTCATTGACATTTGAATCGGACTGTTTTTTCTGTTTTCCCACCATGTGTTTACGTATGTTGCCCTCACTGTAAACAGATTGGTTCTTGCCTCTAGATACCTGACTAGGTCCTTTCGAATTACCATTGAGCGAACCCCTCTTTTTCTTCCTGCTTGAAGTATTGGAATTCGAAGTCTTCATATTAGGTTTACGAAGTATATGAACCCTTCTAGCTATTTTCTTAGCTCTCAAAATTCTAGACGAGGCTCTCCAGTTCATCAGATTAGACCAAGTAGAATTATTGGAATTAGTAGAGATTGAATCAATATTACCAGATGATCGGACCCTTGTAGTCTTTGTTTTCTTCCTTGAGTTGTCCCTTCTGCTGCGTTTGGAAGGGATAGTGTTCACTTTACCAATTCCATCAACTGGATCAATTGGATCGTGAGGCAAATCAGTAGCCTCCCCATTAGTTAAATCATCCTGAAGGTTATCATTACACTCATCCTGAGACAGCCCAACATATATGTTTCCACTCTCTTGATTAAGATTATGAGGCCCAATATTGCTGTGGGGCCTATGGGGATTATTATCATCCAAATTACAGCAGTCAACAATAGTGTTCTCTACATCTAAAAAAGGCTTGATATGAATATTGTTACTGTTTTCATTTTCGTCAATGGGCTTATCCGGCCCAAATACCACATCATAAAGCTTGATTTCAGGACCAGACCCATTATCTTCACATACTGGAGTTGGTTTGGAAACATCTCGTGCAGTAGAATTTAAAACTTCTAAGGCGGGTCCTTTTATCGCATTATCATTATCATTATGATGCCCTACACACTCCACATTCCTTTTTCCATTATTTAATGAGCTAATATCATTATGGTTCCCTACAAACTCAACATTCCTTTTTCCATTATTTAATGAGCTTGTCAATTTAGGCTCTTCATTAAACGTGTTGCTGTCGGCCATTTTCTTGGGTGATGTACCTTTCTCACCATGCTTACTGAAAGAGTCACTAGTCCCCATACATCTTGAACCTTGATCCTTAACAGCATCTCCGTCCTCTTTTGCCGGATTTAGATCCATCTCCGACACATCATCATCGGAATATTCGCTGTACTCGTCGTTGGCATGACAATCTTGAACTGAACCTCTATCTGTCTCCCAATCACTCTCATCGTCATCATCCATATCGACCTGAACTAAGTCCCTGCACTCCTCAATAACACTTACGTCGAATATATTTCCTTTATATTTTACTTTGACAGCATCATTAATTAGTTTTGTGCCTCTTATTTTTAAGAGGACTTTGCCAACTGTAAGATTTTGGTTGATATCACCCTCTATTGTGCAGTTTTTGAATTCCAATATTTGCCCCCACCACTGAGCAATTTTACGAAACGAATTTTCTGACCAACATGAAACCGGAACGCCAATGATATTGATCCAGGTTAATCTATACGGTGCATAAGAATTATCAGACCACTTCGAAAGGCCATGAAACCATCTTCTAATGCTATGATTCTCATTATTAAGGACTGACGACATCATATTTTCAGAGTTACAAATTAGCATGATTTCTAATCCACCCAAATATTTAACATTAATACCATTTAGCCCTTCTATTTCACAAAGAGAGGGTACAAGATCAAGCAGCTCAATGTTTTTTACCTCACCTACCAGAGCTCTACTAAGAAGAGACTCATTGGATTTATCTTCATCAATGGAGATAACCCTATCATCTTTACAAGGTGGGTCATTATTAACGCCTTCTTTGAATTGCACCTTAGCTTCTTGGTTGAAATTCATGTTTCTTTTCTCTTTCGCAACCCATATGGTGCTGTTTTTTGCACCTGAGGGTTTTAACACATCATTGAATTTTCTACCATCGACAAAAGTATTATGGTTTTGTTTAGGAATATGTCTCTCTTTGGACACATGAGGAGCAGCTTTTTTAGATTGGTTGGTGCTGACATTATCCTTCTGCTCCATACTAGCCGCCTTAGGATTTTCTTTTTTCCTTTCATGGGCTTTAAAAGCCCTCAAAAACTGACCATCGAAATCAATTTTGCAGAGTATACGAATAAAGTGTACCTCATCTGTTAAGCCTTCGAATCTAGCAAAGCCAAAACGCTGTCCATTTTCCAATCTCTTAAACGCGATGTAGACGTCCCGAATAGTACCATAATGTTTGAAAAGATGCCATAGATCAGAAGCCGTCCAAGATTCCGGGAAGTTGTAAATCATGAACGATGATACATCAGCTTTGTTAACCCTAATCGAACGATCCCTCTCATTACCGTTGTACTGATTATATCCCATCTTCGTACACCTTGATGCCTGATTTGCTCTAGATTTGTGACGCGATCGAACCGTTTGCCATCCACTCTCACTCTCTTTACACTTGAGTCTTTTTAATTTCTAAAACAATGAAGTGGATACTTGCGATAACCTAATAACTTAAATGCATCTGTATTTGTTCCTTGGGTTTCAGCTGTTATAAGTTCTTGATCACAAATTTACAAACTTTTATTGGAGACCAACCGAAGAACATGTTCCTGGAGCCTATACAACGACCATTTTGAAAGCTTGCATTTGTATCTATATTTGTATGTGTATCCATATGCAATGCAGTTTTGGTAATTGTGAAGTTTAAAGTTAACATGTAATATCTACTTGTGCCTTGTGGATTGTGCCAGTGCAATTAAAATGAACAACGAATGGATTCGAAAGGAAAATTAAAATAGTTGAGGCAATGCCAAAAGGCATTGTTCTTTGAGTGTAACGGTGTAACCGATTGGACGAATTGGAGGTATTTGGGATTGTTTGTTGGATATCGTTTTGTAATAATATATTCATGTTGTATGACCTTCGTAAAATTGGTATTTTTGGTCGTGCCTCGCGATTTGTCTGTATCAATGACAAAATATAATGGTAATCGGTCAAACGGGTAGAATCTGTTATAGAATGAAACCCGTACCGATTACTTTATTATTGAAAAATATTTATAGAGATTGCCTAGAATCCCTAAATCCACAAACGGGCCGGGCTATACTAAACATGACTAACCCTAATCTCTCTAACACTCCCCCGCAGTCCGAACGGCGAAATCGCAAAAGTTCGGACTGGAAAGAAAAACATTAAACAAAACACTTTTTCATTTGTTACATCGAATAAACTGATATTCATGGATAGAGTTGCAGATTTCTTGACGGCTGCTCCTTTTCCGTAGCGTTTTTTTTTTCTTTTACGCCGTGGCTTGCTGTGCCTAAAGATCAAGTACCGCTTCGATATGCTACTTTTGTCGACGATCACAGTATTCTTCAATGATGCAAACGAGAATTTTGACTATATTCTCTTTTTTTGGGGGGGTTTGGAACCTAGTCACGCTAGGCGGCTCAGCCCCACGCCGATTATTATTTTATAAAACTAATAATAATAAAATAAAAGGACTAATAAACAAACATTTAGGTAGAGCAACCGAGCATTGCAATTCGGCTGTCGGATAATGAATAGGTGGGGGATAAATGGTGGGAAAATAGTACGAAGATTTGTGTTTCCATTGTCTTTTATTGTTTTTTTTTCATGTGATATTGTAGAAAACATAGCGGCTAAACACAGAGATAAAGAGTTAAAAATAATAATAAATTAAGAAAAACAAACATGAAAACAATGATTTTTTATGTTAAAGATCAACATATCAGAAGGGGTTTTTGGAATATTGCTAAACAAATTGACGGTGGTGGATAATTGGTTGATAGGAGGGAGAAAAAAAAATCGAAGGTGCATCAGACGAACAGAAGCGGCTACGTTTTTTTGTTTTTTTTTTTTTTTTTTTTTAGGTTTTGATATTGGATTGGGACATTTGACGATAACAGGAAACAAAACAAAAATTAAAAACTAAAAATTTACAAGATTGGGACCAGGAAGAATAAGGCTACGGGAAAAATAAGGATGGATTTGAGGAAGTTAAATCGAATGGTGGTGAGATTTAACCTGGATCATACCTAACTATACCTAACTGATAACATGTTATAGAATGAAACTCGTACCGATTACTTTATTATTGATAAGTATTTATAGAAATTGTCTAGAAACCCTAAACCCACAGACAGGCCGAGCTATACTAAACATGACTAACCTTAATCTCTCTAATAGAATCGACCGATAATATACACGAATATATTATTATTGTTACTTTAATAGTTTATTATAAATACTATAAATTATAATTTTGAATGCACAACCAAAGTTTTATTAATGAGGTGTCCCACCAAAGTTCACGGTTAATGCAACTTTGTTTCACCAATATGATAGTATATCTCAATGGATCATATGTTGTGTATTACAGAAACAAATTAAAAAGCTCCTTAATTTGTTATTCCATTATGACTCCAATGGGCAGGTTCAAACGAGAACTACAAAAATAGTGAGAACTGCGAGAACTCTTTAATTACCTGGATTATGCATTTATATTCAACAAATTGCATATAAGTGTTATCCAATGTTCATATCATTGGCAAAAAATTGTTCACAACCACAAATTACATGTTCAATTGTGAATTATATGAAATGTTCGCATGTTACACAAACACATCTACGCATGTGAACGAGAAATTATATATTTGATCATATAGTTAAAATTATAAGTTTTTTCAAACTATTTTTTGTTCAACCTTACTCTCCATAAACATTTATATGTGATTCAACCTACTAAAATTTGAAAAATCCTTGTAATTTCTTTGTTTTCGCCCTTTTGTTGGTTCTCGTTTGAACTTTTGACATCACTCCAAACCCTAGTCGCGACAGTGTTCTGGCTCAAGGTATCATCATCCCACCCTTTGCAACTATAATTTTTCAATCTCCACTGTATTTATTTAATTATTTTTTTTGAACTCAATATTTTTTTTGACATTAATAAATCATTTATTTCAACGACCCTCATCATTTGCATAGAATACACATGGCGGAAACCCGAACCTGATCGACGGTACCCGGGAACACATCCATTTGGGCAGTGTTCCGGGTAGAAGTCCGTGAACGAATCCGGTAAGAGAAATTGACAAAAATACACTTTTTTAAAAAGTGTTTAGTGAAAATACATTTTTTACAAAAAATTTGGCAAAATACCACATTCAGTCGACCATGATTTTGGTTGACCACCTTTCAATTTGGTCAACCACCTCATTTTTCTAGGGGGTTGACCAGGCTTACATGTTAGTCGACCAAAGTTTGGTCGACTACCTTGAAAAATGAGTTTTTGTCAGACCGCCTTGAAAAATGAATTTTTACATAGTAGTCGACTAAACCTACATGGTAGTCGATCAAAATTTGGTAGACCACCTTGAAAAATGAGCTTTTACATGGTAGCCGACCAGGCCTACATGGTAGTCCACCAAAGTTTGATCGACCACCTTGAAAAATGAGTTTTACATGGTAGTCGACCAGGACTACATAGTAGTCTACCAAAGTTTGGTCGACCACCTTGAAAAATGAATTTTTACATGGTAGTCGACCAGGACTACATCATAGTCGACCAAAGTTTGGTCGACCACCTTGAAAATGAGTTTTTACATGGTAGTCGATCAAAGTTTAGTCGATCACTTTGAAAAATGAGGTGGTCGATCATCTTGAAAATTGAGGTGATCGACCAGATTGAAAGGTGGTCGACCAAAATCATGGGCGGCTGAATGTGGTATTTTGCCAACTTCTTGTGTAAAAAGTGTATTTTTTAGACACTTTTTTAAAAAGTGTATTTCTTAAACACTTTTTAAAAAAAGTGTATTTTTGTCAATTTTTCATCCGGTAAACCTCCCTATAAGGTCAATATATACTACCATTTTTGGTGTTCAATAGTTTTAAAAAAATCATGTCATCTTTAACGATCGAACTCATGATCTCTCTCTATCCATGACTCAAACTCATGACCTCTCCATATCTCACTGTATTTATTTAATTGTTGCTATTATTTTATTTAATATATTTCTTTTGAATCGGTTGTTTCCGGTTCGGTATCCTGTATATTTTTACTAAACATGGAAGAGCTAGTATTAGAGAGGTACCAACGGTTCCTCTCTCCATCCCGTTAAGACCGCCACCCAGCTAGGCGTCAATGGCAGCGGTCCATCCAACCCATCATCCAGCTCTTCGTCTATTTCCATTTCCTTTTCAAACATGTGTGAGGACGGAAGGATTGTTATTATTTTATATTTTATATTTTATATTTTATATTTTATATTTTATATTTTATATTTTAACTGTGAAAATGAAATATGGGTTCTGTAGAGTAAAAATGAAAAATGGGTTTAATGTTAGGTAGGAAAGAAATGGAGATGGAGGAAGAGGAAGATGCATATCAGAGTCGGTCCCGAGAATTTAGAGGCCTAGAACAACATGGAAAAAAAGATCCTTACGCCCTAAGTAGTAGTATAAGTTTTTTTTTTTTTTAAAGCCCTCCAAGCCTTGCTAAAGTGCTATTAGACTTTGAATTCTTTTTTTATGAGGCATTTGATTGTTGTTTTTTGGCTTATTGTGTTTCGTATTCGCTGCTTCAATTATGTTTTCATACTTCTCATTTTTTCAATTCTTTAATTTTGTCTGTACATATAAAAAAATTGAGCCCTTAAAAATCAAGGGTCCTGAGCGGTTGATCACCTTGCTTCCTATCCGGACCTCCCGTGATGCATACAGTAATATTTTTATTTTATATTTATTTTAATTGTGAGTTTTGTGGCAAACAATGATTTACGAAGTACATGCTTATTTTATTTTATCTTTTTCATATTTAATTAAATTAATTTTTAATATTAGATTTGATGAAATGTGATAATCAATACTTAATAATTGATATTAACAAGTATAATAATAATAAAAGTATTTTTAATTTAGTTAAAATAATTAAATGTGGTTCTCAATTATTCTGAGGAAGTACGTCATTTGTTGGTAGTGTTTAGTTCTGAGAGAAAGTGCTGATGTAGCAACTAGTTCTAAGAAGGAAGTGATGTCACCATTGAGGGCACTCTTAGTATATATGCCCTAAATAGGTGTTGATTGTGTGAGTTGCTGACTTGCTGTTATCCTAAATAATAATAATATGAAAATTTATCTATATTGTGGGTTTATGGAATTAAAGTACTAATAATAATCTATTTCTATTTCTATTTCAAATGTGACTATTCTAATGCTGAAAGACTGAAAGTGTTATACTTCTTTTGATTATTTGTTTAATTCTGAATGTTATATTGCTCTTTGGGTTGTTCGGTGGGCTTATTTTGATTTAAAAAGAGAATATGTATTAATCCAATTACTGTATAATTTAACATTCATTATATCTGTTATGATTTTTATCGCATTTTTGTTAATTTCAATGTGGTCAGGATTCGTATATCTCATGAACTTTACCGCTACGACCTATAAGAGTACTGTGAGTGATGATCTAGGCCACTTGGCATGTCAGACCTGACTTGCTGAGTCAGAAAAAGTGGGGAGTGGTGATCTATGTCAGTTGGGGTATGTTAATTTTTGTTTTTTTATGTTAAAACCGTGCCTCAATTTACGTCGCGGGGGTGACTGACAAGGGGTAAACGCGTAGCCGCAACTTGGGTGGGGAGTGGTGTCTGTTGTGATTTAGCGCAGTTTCAAGACCCGAGAAATTAATAGAACAATTAAGCAATAAATAAAGACACAAGGATTTACGTGGTTCGGCGTGAGGCCTAGTCCACGGGCGGAAGCAGAGATGAATTTTACTAGCAAATATGGCAAACCCGAGGTTACAATGTATCACTCTAATCTAGGCTCCGAAAAATACTAACAAAGTATTTGGACCACTCACTAGATTATAACACTTCCCTCGTAACTCACTCGTATAGAATTTTGACTAACAATTCTATACCACTCTTTTCTCTATATTTTCTTACAAGTACAAGAGTTATTTTGAACTCTTTCACTTTGCATGAGATGAGAAATATAACAGCTTCTCTTCTCCTTTTATAGTAGAAAATGGTAGGTGAAGGCTTGTGTGAATAATGAGACTTTTACATGGCCACCTTTTAATTACCATGTGTTGAATGCAAAATATCAAAGCTGTCGTTGAGTTGAAATCTTTGACAATCACAATTGCATTTAGGCCACACAACTACCATGTGACAAAAGTCTATGTATAGTGAATTTGACTTCCATGGCATACAATTCTAGAATGAGAATTGAGCCACCTTAAACATGTGGATATTAATCCACCGTCCAACAAATCTCTACCTTGGCGAACATTCCATTCATTTGCTATCTGTTATCAATCTCTGCTTCCTGTCAGCCCTCTCGGGCTCATCACTTTCTTCGAACGCCCACCAAGTCCAAACAATGTTCGAACTTGTTTGTAATAACGGGCTTAGTCAACATATCTGCCGGATTATCTGCCATACCAATCTTCTTGACCATTATAACTCCTTCATATACGACTTTACGAATAAAGTGATACCGTACATCAATGTGTTTGGTTCTCTCATGATACACTTGGTTTTTAGTCAAATGTATGGCACTCTGGATATCACAATGCACCACAGTTTCGCCCTGTTGCAAACCCAGATCACCAACCAAACCCCTCAGCCACTTTGCTTCTTTCACACCCTCAGTCAGAGCCATGTATTCCGCTTCAGTTGTCGACAAAGCAACAGTCGATTGTAATGTTGCTTTCCAACTAATAGCACATTTTCCGAGAGTAAAAACATACCCAGTCTGAGACCTTCTCCGATCCAAATCACCAGCATAGTCTGAATCAACGTATCCGGTAACATTAATATTACCACCGTTATCAAATACTAAGCCAATATCTGTTGTCCCTCTGAGGTACCGAAGAATCCATTGCACTGCTTACCAATGAGCTTTCCCTGGACAATCCATATATCTACTCACCACGCTTACTGCATGCGCAATATCCGGTCTAGTACATACCATAGCATACATGATGCTACCCACAGCACTAGCATATGAAACATGTGACATATGCTCCACCTCCTCCTCAGTTTCAGGTGACAACGCCGATGAAAGTTTGAAATGTGCAGCAAGTGGAGTACTAACCGGTTTGGAGTTATCCATCCCAAAACGCTGAAGAACCTTCTCAATATATTTCTTTTGTGACAAATACAATTTTCCTTCACGTCTATCTCTGTAATCTCCATTCCCAATATCTTCTTAGCTGCACCCAAATCTTTCATCTCAAACTCACTTTTGAGTTGAGATTTTAACTGATCGATCTCAGACATGTTTTTCGAAGCAATCAACATATCATCCACATATAACAGCAAATAAACGTACGAGCCATCTGGAAGCTTCTTGTGATATACACAACTATCATAATCACTCCGCGAGTAACATTTACTAGTCATGAATACGTCAAACCGCTTATACCATTGTCGAGGTGATTGCTTCAAGCCATATAATGACTTTTTCAGCAAACAAGCATAATCTTCCTTTCCTTTGACCACAAATCCCTCTGGCTGGAGCATAAAGATCCGTTCCTCCAACTCACCATGTAAGAATGCTGTCTTGACATCTAGTTGTTGCAGCTCCATATCAAGTAAAGCAACCATGACAAGTAACACGCGAATAGATGTATGCTTTACGACCGGTGAGAAAACTTCATTAAAGTCAACTCCCTCTCTCTGAGTAAAGCCTTTTGCTACAAGGCGTGCTTTGAACCTTTCATCTTCTACACCCGGAATTCCATCCTTCTTTTTGAAGATCCATTTGCATCCAACAATCTTCTGACCTTTTGGCGGTTTCACCAGCTCCCACGTATGATTCTTATAAAGAGACTCCATCTCTTCATTCATAGCTACAGACCACTTTGCAGATTCTGGGCCACTTATAGCTTCACGATATGTAGCAGGTTCTTGGACCTCTATATCTTCTGCCATACTCAGGGCATAAGCTACCAAATCTGCATGCCCAAACCGTTGTGGTGGTTTTATTGCTCGTCGTTCTCTATCTCTTGCTAGATTATAATTCTGTAGATCATGTTGCTCATCTGACTGATCTTCTGGTGTCATTTGATCAACACCAGAGTCATGTACGTCTTCTACAACGGGCTCGACAGGAGTCCATCCTTTTCTAAAACCAATTGTTATTAGAGGGACTTCCCCTTAGACTTATATACATACATTTATTTTTGTCTCTCTCCTATGTGGGATAGGTTTGCACCCCAACAATCCTCCCCTCAAACCGAAGACCACATCACCGAGCCTCCCCTTCAACGATACTCCAGCCATCTTATATCACCGGTCTCTTCTTTCACTACCGGGACACGCCTCTTATACCGCCGATCTCTTTCTTTCACTTTTTCTTTCACCATCGGGACACGCCGCACTTCCACTCCTTGGGAAGGAAGACTTTCGATATAAGGCACCATGGCTCCATTATCGTTGGCAAACTGAGGGGTGTGCCATGTCGCACCATGCGCTTAAGGGTGCGCCACCACATCGGGCTATAGCCTAGCTCTGATGCCATTTTGTTGTGATTTAGCGCAGTTTCAAGACCCGAGAAATTAATAGAACAATTAAGCAATAAATAAAGACACAAGGATTTACGTGGTTCGGCGTGAGGCCTAGTCCACGGGCGGAAGCAGAGATGAATTTTACTAGCAAATATGGCAAACCCGAGGTTACAATGTATCACTCTAATCTAGGCTCCGAAAAATACTAACAGAGTATTTGGACCACTCACTAGATTATAACACTTCCCTCGTAACTCACTCGTATAGAATTTTGACTAACAATTCTATACCACTCTTTTCTCTATATTTTCTTACAAGTACAAGAGTTATTTTGAACTCTTTCACTTTGCATGAGATGAGAAATATAGCAGCTTCTCTTCTCCTTTTATAGTAGAAAATGGTAGGTGAAGGCTTGTGTGAATAATGAGACTTTTACATGGCCACCTTTTAATTACCATGTGTTGAATGCAAAATATCAAAGCTGTCGTTGAGTTGAAATCTTTGACAATCACAATTGCATTTAGGCCACACAACTACCATGTGACAAAAGTCTATGTATAGTGAATTTGACTTCCATGGCATACAATTCTAGAATGAGAATTGAGCCACCTTAAACATGTGGATATTAATCCACCGTCCAACAGTGTCACTAAGTGACATGGTGGGGGACGGGTGAGTGACACACTCCTGGTGCTCTAACTGTGACTTCATGATGCTATTTTTTTTTTATCATTTACGAGTACTCTATAATATCTTTTCAACCACGCTCTTAGTGAGCCAAGAAAACCATAGGCACTTAATGATAACATAACAATAACAATAATAGGATAGAACAAATAGGGTTTATAAGATATCTTTTCACCATTTTTGTGACTTGTGGGACAACTTCATATTCAACTTCAGAAGCCATTTTAGTACCAATGTATCTTGTTCATCTCATCTCCTGTTCATTTATCATCTGGTGGCTGATTGTTTTACGGTTAAGTGCTCTCAGCCTGCCAAACCAACTGTATCTTGCTCTTTGTTGTACATAAGGCCTCTTTGTGTAATTTGACTGCTAAAAAAAATTCCATTTGGTTTTCTAAGATGCTGAAACCTGTATCATTTAGACACTGATTAAACAAGCTCCACTTGATTCTTGATTCATGGTTTTGATTATACAGAGTATTTCGGCAACATATATGTGGCCGAAACGGAAACAGAGAACATGGAATGTATATTTCTGAGTCGTGACGACATGTTATATAATCTTTAGCCTTCAACACTACTTGTTATGCTGTCACTAATACCTCCGAAGGGCCATTAGCC
Organism: Rutidosis leptorrhynchoides; assembly: GCF_046630445.1. NCBI lineage: Eukaryota > Viridiplantae > Streptophyta > Magnoliopsida > Asterales > Asteraceae > Rutidosis > Rutidosis leptorrhynchoides. Next base: position 677,975,641 of record NC_092334.1, on the reverse strand, counting down.
TAGTGGTATCGGGTAACTCATCAAGAGGTTGTGGGTTCAAGTTTTGTAAATATTCATGGATATCTTTGATACGTGTCAGATTTCTTTTACCACAAATTAAAAATTTTAATTGCAGGCTTTCTTTTATCAACCCGATAGTGTTTAAGGAGTCGATAGCTTATTTATGATCCAGATGGCATGTTATAAGCAGCATCAAATTGTTACTAAGATGGTAAGCTCAGTTTGATACATTGCTAAATCAAATGAGAGCTACTTATCAGTATTGCAATTGGTTTCACTGTTGGGCGATTAAGAGTTAAGAAGGCAATATGAATCAACAAGAACTAAAAGAGTAGCAAATTAGTTAATATAAAAAGTTACCAAATTCCTAAAATGTATGTATTCAAACCATGATATTTACTAAAGTGGCCAAAAAATACTCCGTAATTAGTTATATATTCTTATTAAATAAAACATTAATTTGTTAGTTTTACAAATGACAATGATAATACTAATAATAAAATAGTCTTAAAAATACGCTTCAAATCGACAACACAAACATAGATAGTTACCAAATTCCTAAAATATATGTATTCAAACCATGATATTTACTAAAGTGGCTAAAAAAATACTCCGTAATTAGTTATATATATATATATATATATATATATATATATATATATATATATATATATATATATATATATATATATATATATATATATTATAAAATCAAACATTAAATTCTTAGTTTTACAAATGACAATCACAATCACAATCACAATAACAATAACAAAAACCATAACCATAACCATAACCATAACAATAACAATAACAATAACAATAACAATAACAATAACAATAACAATAACAGGATGAATACACAAGATTTCGATAATGACGAAACGGTTTCAAACATCCTGAATACACAAGATCATATACTACATAGCTGGATGAAAAATATTCGAAAAGTTAAAGACAACCGTTTCCAATCTTCAAGGCTAACATGGTTAAACATCAAAGGGGTCCCGATTTCTTGTTGGTCTGAAAGAAATTTTAAAAAAATCGCAAATTGGTATGGACCCACCTTTGATTTCCATAACTGCTCTTTCAATGGAAACCAAAACCTTATTGTGGGCAGAGTTTTAGTCAAATTATGGGGTGAACTCATCAACACTACCATTCAAATCAAAACTGGTGAACAACTGTTCTATGTCCAAATTTTTGAAGATTCAAATAGTATGGTCGAGATTGAAATGGAAGAAGCAGATGCCTCCGATTCTCTTCCCGACCACAATTCTGATGCTGAACATCAATCGATGGTCGAGGCATCTGAAAATGAATCCGATTCTGATGATGAACCCAGATCGCCGCCGGTTGAAGCTTTCCCGGAGTTTGCCGGAAGTGATGACACTTCTAGATTCATCGCCACGTCAGCAAATTTTTTCAACAGTAATGTCGGCCTCGGAAATACACAAAATAATTATGGAAAAAGCAATTCAACTGATGATACGGCTGATTCTATTCCCAATACACATCCTAACGGTTATTCAGCTCACATCCCCAAATCCGTTCGCCCCACTAACCTAGAAAATCCCCATCTTGAAGATGATTCAGTTTTCAATATAGATGTTAATGTTAATTGCAATCCCTCAGATAAATTAAATGCTGAAAAGGTCAGCCCACTCAACACCCAAAATGAGTCCGTAAGCCCAATAGCTGTTAACCCTTCCACGAGCCCAATAGCCAAATCTAATAATTCTTGTAGCCCAAATGGAGATAACCAATCCGAATCAAATCAGTTACCTATCCCTTCCTCCTGCCCAAATCCTATCGACCCTATTGAAATCAATTCCTCCCAAGACGATTTAAATTCTTCTTCTGCAACAAAAATCCAGGAAGATGCTATTGGACTATCTAATCCTTGTTTCAACTGTATTCAGAGTGAAGGAAAGACAGATTCAAAGCACACGATGTTTAAGTTTTCATCTAAAACCTCTAAGAGCAATCACAAGAAACCGACAAACAGATCTATCAAAATTGAATTAAGCAAAAAGGCAAAGAAAATTGACGATGAGATAACCCATAAGAAAAGGAAAAAATACGAAGGGCAGACAGCTTCTTCTTCGGCTAATATACTCTGGTCCAGTGTAAGGAAATGGAACGGTTCCTCAAAAATACGTTATGCTAAAGCCCAAGCAAGAATCCCACATAAAAAGTGCAATTCCAAATCTAAACCAAGCTCTCGATCCATCGGTAAGAAAAAGGTAAAGGTATCCCTATCCGAGAACTCTATTAGTGTTAACCAAATTGGTGACATCCTTGGTTTATCAAGGAAGAATACCCATCAGTGACAGGTTCCCCCTTTTTTCGTGTCTTGAATTTTTTTTATATTGTTATAATGAAGATTCTATCATTAAACATTAGAGGTTTAGGTAAAGATGAAAAGGAAAAATTCAACTGGTTCAAAAAACTTTGCAATCATGAAAATCCACAGCTAATTGCCCTGCAAGAAACTAAACGTAAAAAACTTTCTGAAAATTGGATCCAATGTATGTGGGGTAATTCAAACTTTAAATACTCTGTTAAAAACTCCAAAGGTATTTCGGGCGGTTTATTAATGGTTTGGGATCCTTGTTTTTTTTATGCTAATCAAGTTGTTGAACGTGAATCCTTTATTGCGGTAAAAGGAAAGTGGAAAGGCGCAGGTACTGAACTTATTGTGATCAATGTCTACGGACCTCACTCGGATGAAGCTAAAAAGAAGATGTGGGATGATCTTAACGAAGTCATGAATATCGATGGCATAATGTGGTTAGTTTTGGGTGATTTCAACGAGGTACGGTTCTCCACCGAAAGAAAAAATACCAAATTCTCTGAAGTTAGAGCTGCTCGATTCAACAAGTTTATCAAAGATAACAATCTCTTCGATATCCCACTTGGTGGAAGACTATACACCCGTATTAGTGATAATGGTCGAAAGTTTAGTAAATTGGACCGTTTTCTTGTCTCTGAAGGCTTCATTACCCAATGGCCAAATGTTAACGCTATGATCCTAGACAAGAAATACACTGACCATTGCCCTATTTTGTTAAAAGATAGCGAGGTTGATTTTGGTCCTAAGCCTATAAAAGTATTTGATGATTGGCTTAATCATAAAGAATCTCAAGATATCATCAGTAAAGCGTGGGAAATGGATGTCAATAGTTCTAAACCTGATTGTATTTTTCGTGACAAAATGAAAAATGTCAAATTGGCACTTCGAAAGTGGTACTCCACCTCTCCTGGAAAAATCAACTCTGAAATCGATGAGCTTACTAAACTTGTAAACGAATGGGAAAGGAAGGCCGAACAAGCTGACCTATCCTGTGATCAGAGACAAGCATGGATGAAAGATCGTGAAACCCTTTTCCAAAAAGAAAAGACCCGTATCGAGATGCTTAAACAGAAGTCACGCTATAAATGGTCGCTGGAAGGTGACGAAAATAGTAAGTTCTTTAACTCCACCATTCGCAAAAGACAACACAAAAATAATATTCATGGCATAAAAATGGGGGGATTATGGTCATCTAACCCTTCGGATATAAAAAAGGAAGCCCACGACTTTTTCAAAAAGCTCTTTGATAAACAAGAAAAAAGCAATAATTTTGATCTAAACGATTGGAACGGTCCTAAACTTGATCAAAGTAAGGCCAACTGTCTAGAAGCTAAATTTAGTGAAAAAGAGATACTCGAGGCTATAAAGGGTTGTGGCAAAAACAAAGCCCCGGGGCCGGACGGGTTTAATTTTTTGTTTTTTTCAAAATTTTGGGACATTATCAAAACTGACCTCTTAAAGGCTATCAATTGGTTTTGGGAGTCGGGCTCCATCTCGAATGGTTGTAACGCGTCCTTTATCACCCTTATTCCAAAAGTGCACGACCCCCTAAACTTCTCAAATTTCAGGCCCATTAGTCTCATAGGAAGCTATTATAAAATTGTCTCAAAGATTCTTTCAAATAGAATTAGGAATATCGTCCCGTGGCTTATAGGCGAAGAGCAAAGTGCTTTTATCAGTGATAGATATATCCTTGATGGTGTTTTAGTAGCTCTTGAAACCATTGACGATCTCAAAGAAAAAAAGCAAAAAAGTTTCATTTTTAAAGTCGATTTTGAAAAAGCCTTTGACTGTCTTGATTGGGATTTCTTAAAATAAATCATGGGTTTTATGGGTTTTGGGGAGAAATGGATTAAATGGATAAACGCTTGTCTTACTTCCACCTCTATTTCCGTGTTCATAAATGGGTCCCCAACCGAACAATTTTTTCCGAAAAGAGGAGTTAGACAGGGTGACCCGCTTTCCCCCTTCTTATTCATCATCGCGAGTGAAGGTTTAAACTACCTTCTTAATTTGGCCATTTCGAAAAATCTTATAAGTGGTGTAAATGTTGGCCGAGATAAAGTGATTGTATCACATTTACAATATGCCGATGACACAATCATTTTCGGGAAATGGAACAAGTTGGAAGTAAGAAACACTCTAAAAATTCTAAAATGTTTTGAAGATCTCTCGGGCTTAAAAATCAATCTAAACAAAAGTTGTGCTTATGGGATTAGAATCTCAAAAGATGAACTAACATTGTTAGCCTCTTGGTTTGGGTGCAAGGAGGGATCCTTTCCTTTTAACTATCTCGGGCTCCCGATAGGTGAAAACTTAAAATTACATAAAAGTTGGAAACCCGTTTTCGACAAATTTAAAAATCGCCTCTCGGATTGGAAAGCAAAAACCATTTCTTTCGGGGGAAGACTCACTTTAATCAAGTCGGTTCTTAATAGTCTTCCACTATATTTTTTTCTCGCTTTTCAAGGCCCCTATCAGTGTCATTAACGAGTTAGAAGGTTTGCGTCGGAATTTTTTTTGGGGAGGTACTTATGATAAGAAAAAAATGGCATGGGTCAATTGGAACCAAATCATGCTTCCTTATGATTTTGGTGGTTTTAATGCCGGCTCGCTCAAAACAAAAAATCTTGCTTTATTAACAAAATGGTGGTGGCGGTTTCTTAACTTTAATAACTCGTTTTGGGCTAGAATTATAAAAAGCATTTATGGGGATTTTGGGGGGTTGGGCTGCTTTTCTCAATCACATTGCTCCGATTTTAAAATTTTTTTAGGGAGAACGTGGTTCAATATTATTAATGTCAAACACACCCTAACTAAGTTAGGGTGCGATATTTCTAACGCGTTTGTTAAGGTTGTTGGTCAGGGTTCAGAGACTCGTTTTTGGGAGGAATCTTGGTGCGGTGATGAATGCTTTCGATCAGCTTTTCCTAGGCTGTACAGACTGGAGACTAATAAAAATGTTATGGTTGCAAACCGGATTAAATGGTCTGACTCTGTTATTTTCAGTTGGGAATGGAGCAGCACCCCGAAATGGAGAGCTGCCAGCGAACTAGCTGCTCTAATCGAGAAACTGTCGAGTTTTACCCCTTCCGGAAAACAAGAAGATGAATGGAAATGGAAATACCAAAATAATGGAATTTTTTCTTCGAAATCTCTAGTTAACATCATCGACGAACTGTCTGATGCTTCACGCGGCCCCCCGTGCCTACTCCTGTCAACTCGCTCTTACCTCAAAAAGTCGGTATCTTCATCTGGAGAGCCTCCCAAAACAAACTTCCTGTTCGCTCCGAATTGGATAAACGTGGCATCGATCTCCACTCTACTAGATGTCAGGTTTGTGACGATGATATCGGGACTCTTCAACATTCCATTATTTCATGTAAATTCTCTATGGAAGTATGGGAGTATATTAGAAAGTGGTGGCATCTTGATCGCTTAGATATTGAAAACATCTCGGATCTTGCTAAAGCCGCAAACCCAAATTTTTTGAATCCTCACGAGGCCTCCATATGGCAAGCGGTTGTATGGGTTACGAGCTATCTCCTGTGGAAAAATCGTAATGACCACGTTTTTGGTAAGAGTCCTCTTAGCTCCTCCAAGATTCTTTCCGATATTCAATCAAAATGTTTCGAATGGATTAATTGTCGCGGAAAAAGGTTTGAATTAGAGTGGCTAAGTTGGTTTACGGATCCGCGCGCCGCAATCCTCATTGCCAAATCAAAAGAAGGAATCGGTTAATTGTAGGTTTTTGCTCCTATTCCCATTGTTTTGCATAATCATGAAACTAAGTGGGTGGTCTTAGTATTGCTTTGTCGCCGAATTTTCGGCACTGCAATTCTATCTCTATCCGGCTTGATGTTTTCAAGTTGCTTTCTAATTGTGTGAACAGTGGGATATGGGTTGCTTTTCCTACTTTTCCTATGTTTCGAGTTTTAATTCTTGTATAGGCAATGTTTAGGCATGTAAATTCTTAGCTTTCTCGGTCTCGTGTTCCTGTTTATGCCTTGTTGTTTGGTGATGTTTTATTTCTCCTGTATGTTTTTTATTCTTTTCTAATAAAAAGTTTGGCTTTTCAAAAAAATAAAAAAAATAAAAAAATAACAATAACAATAACAATAACAATAACAATAACAATAATATAATAATAATAATAATAATAATAATAATAATAATAATAATAATAATAATAATAATAATAATAATAATAATAATAATAATAATAATAATAATAATAATAATAAGGGTTGGAACTTCTCCATGGCATTGTTGATATGATCTCTCAAATTATGTAATTTCTAGGGGAAGCTGTTTTTACTTTATTTGCAAGACTTCACTATTGACTAGAGAAAATCGTTAGTCTAATATATCCTGAAACTTTAGGTCCAATCCATTTTGGATCACTTTTTCGGGGTTAATCCGACCTTTCCAATGCATTTACTCTTGCTTAACAACCCAATCACAATGCATAAGTACCGGAAGCACCGGTTCAGAATTAAACACCTTCATTGACTCCCTAACTGGGGGTGTGTGTTGGCTTGGAGCGAGTTGATTTATTAATGCTTGAGCTTGACATCCTAACATTAGGAATGAGACATTTGATTAGAATCTTTAAGTTAAGTTTAGTAAAGCATAAGTGTTAAGATTATAAGGCAATCCTAAGTGCTTTAAAGTTTAAGGTGTGATGACCCGGGAATTTTCGACCAAATTTAAACTTAATCTTTATATGTTTCCGACACGATAAGCAAAGTCTGTATGTTGAAGTTTTAAAAACTTTGAACTATGTCTATGTATACATTTCACCTTTAGACTGTTCCCGACGATTCACGAACAATTATCCGTAAATATGTATGTATATGTAAATGTAAATATATGTATATTAATTTAAATTTATAAAATATAATTTAAACATTAAAGTTAGATATGTAAAATAAGATATAAAGTAACTAAAATAAATCTTCATATATATATATATATATATATATATATATATATATATATATATATGAATTCTATACATAAATCATATTAGTGTCATAATAGATATATAGACATATATAATTGCTAATTATTAAAGATTCAATAAGTGATATAATTGGTAAATATGATATAATTAATAAATTGTAATAATAATATATTAAATGTAAATACAAATAGAAACAAATGACATAGCAATATTATTACTTTCATTATTAATATCAAAGTTTGTATTATCAATATAACATACAACTTTGAATTTTGATATATATAAATGATTATAGTATTATTACTAATAATATTACTATCCTTACTAAAAATTATCATTTGTAATTAAAAATTATTATTTTCATTAATTTTATTACTTTATAGTATTATTTTGATAAGTATAAGTTATTATGTTATTATTATCATAAACATCATTAATATCCTTATAACTAATATTATTTTAAGTACCATTAATAATATTATCATTTTTTATGATTATCTTTATAAATATTATTACAAGTAATATTATTAATACTATTATTATTATTATTAGAAAATAACACAAACTATTTTTTATCATTAATAATATTAATTTTATTATTATTATTAGTATATTTTTTTATAATTAATACAATTATAATTAGTAAATAATAACTTATTATCTATTAATTTCTAATTAAATAAAACCGTATATATATTGACTTGTTGAATCAGGGTTGTTTCCTGTCACTCTCCATCTTTTGATTAATTGTTAAATTAGTACAAAACACTGCTCAATCCAGAGAACAAGTCTAAAATTTGTTAGAAAGGAATCTGCTTTTTAGTTTTTATTTTATTTTATTTCTGTACTGGGCAAGATAAATCTTTCGACCAAATTGAGGGATATAAAGGAAAGGATGAAACACACACGTACACCGTCTCCTTCGACTCATAGTCGCCATCCACCACCATCTCAACCCTACAACCACCGGCCATCACCGGCAGCCACTCCCAACTGTGAACAATCACCACTTTAAAACCGCCGTGTTCATCTCACTCTTTCTACAAATTTTTTTTTTTGACAACCAAAACCATCACTTTTCCATTGTTGTTGAGCAACCATGATATCATCACTACATCTCCAGAGGCGAGTCGCCTCTCCCGCCGTTCCGGTCCGATAAACCACCCAACCGGCACCTTTGTCTCTCTCTCTTATGTTTGTTCAAGAACCATCACAACCACGGACCGACCATCCATAACCGTCAACAGCTTTTTGCTTGTATATATTTTTCTCTTTTCTTTGAGCATCTTCGCCACCATAACCCGTCACGGGCCACCCTGCAACAACCCTATCACCACCATACAAACGCCACCATCTTCACCTCACCACCTTGTAAACCACCACCCTACAACACCCACGATCACAACCACCACCATCTTTATCTAACATACATTTGTTCGTTGTGGAGGCTTGAAACCCACATGCTCGGTCACCAACAACACGACCATCTATTTCTCTGTATCATTCAGTTCACCATGATTACCACCATCCAACACCCGTCAACAAAAACACCATCACCTTAGCCACTATCTGTTTCTCTTACGATTAAAAAAAAAAGAAACACCTCGGTAAACTGCTATCCTTTTCTTCTTCTTCCGTGTCCATCGAAAAACACCCAACAAACCACCCCACATATATTTTTGCTGTTACAACAAGGTTAGTGACAAAGTTGATAATTTAAAGATTTTAAAAAGAAAAGTGATTATATAATAATCACAACTTGATATTAATTGGGCACATGGACGAATTTTTACCAATTACTTCATTTTTGATGATTGAATGGTGGGGACACACACATGAGGAAAGTCCTATGGTTTTAAGAAGAAGAAAAAAAAAGATATTAACATGGACTTTTATTAATTTAAAAATAAGATAGACAAATGTATTCCATTAAGATATAGTTAGTGGGATAATGGTAGGGTCAGGATTTGGAAAATGAAATTTAGAATCAATTGTCTAGCGAGAATTTTGAGCCGTATACTTTATTTTATTGGACTTCCTACGTAGGCTTATGATATTAGTATTGAGCCGAGGTAATTTTGGGCCGTGAATGGATAAGTTGGTAAGTGGGATTGTTGGGCTGTGAAACAAGTAATTCGATTGGGCTACCATTTTCAGTTGGGCCGAAGTTCATTTTTCTTTTGGGCCGAAGGGAATAGGATAAAAATAAATGGGTTCATATTAAATCACCAAGATAGAAATGGTTGAGTGGTGTGGGGTGTTGCTAGGGTGAGCGAAAGGTCGCGGGTTCGAGCCCCGTCTGAGGCATCCTTTTTTAGGGAAAAAACTTTTAAAGGTAGTTTCAAGTATTATTATTTTTATTGTTATTATTATTATTAATTGTTGTTGTTATTAAGTTAAGTATTATTATCACCAATATTAGTAATATGATTATTAGCATAATTAATAGTATTATCATTAAGTATTATTATTATCATTATTATTAGTACCATTTGTAGTAAAATTATTATTATTATTATTATTATTATTATTATTATTATTATTATTGTTGTTGTTGTTGTTGTTATTGTTGTTGTTATTATTATTATTATTATTATTATTATTATTATTATTATTATTATTATTATTATTATTATTATTATTACTCTTATTGTTATTTTTATCATTATTATTTTTATTATCATTATTATTATTTTTAACATTAATATCATTATTTTTAACATTATTATTATTATTATTATTATTATTATTATTATTATTATTATTATTATTATTATCATCATCATTTTTATTACTAGTATCATTATTATTGTTATTACAACTATATTATTATTAAAAGAATCATTTTTAGTAAAGTTATTATTTTTATTAAACTTATTATTAAAGTTATTATTTTAAAACTATCATTAGTATTATTATTATTAGAATTATCATAAATTTTATCATAATTAGTATTATTTTTATCATTATTATTATTAGTATTATTAATATATCAAATGAATATTTTCTATATAAAAAAAAATATATATTTAGGACATAAAACCTAACCATATTAATAATTTTGTAATAAATGTTAAAAATCTATAATAAAAAAAATTAAATATTTCTAATTAAGTTATTAATAAAATCACTGATAATATATATATTTGTTCGATTACTATTACATGTATTAATATATATAAACGATATAGGTTCATGAATTCGAGGCCAGCCCTATACTTGTTCAATGTCGTCATATGTATTTTTACTACAAAATACAGTATGGTGAGTTTCATTAATCCCTTTTTAAATGTTTTTGCAATATATATTTTTGGGACTGAGAATGCATGCGCTTTTATAAATGTTTTATTAACTGTTTACAATAATTATATGCGTGAGTTTCATTTGCTCCCTTTTTAAATGCTTTTGCAATTTATATTTTTGGGCTGAGAATACATGCGCAACTTTTATAACTGTTTTACGAAATAGACACAAGTAATCGAAATTACGTTCTATGGTTGAATGATCGAAACTGAATATGCCCCTTTTTATTAAGTCTGGTAATCTAAGAATTAGGGAATAGACACCCTAATTGACACGAACTCTAAAGATAGATCTATCGGGCCCAACAAGCCCCATCCAAAGTACCGGATGTTTTAGTACTTCGAAATTTATATCATGTCAGAAGGAGGATCCCGGAATGATGGGGATATTCTTATATGCTTATTGTTAATGTTGGTTACCAGGTGTTCAATCCATATGAATGATTTTTGTCTCTATGCATGGGACGTATGTTTATGAGAAATGAAAATCTTGTAGTCTATTAAAATATTGGAAATGATTATTTATGTTAAACTAATGAACTCACCAACCTTTTTAGTTGACACTTGAAAGCATGTTTATTCTCAGGTATGAAAGAAACATTCCGCTGTGCATTTGCTCATTTTAAAGACAGTATTTGGAGTCGATCATCGCAATGGAACCAGTTGTTGGTGACTTCGTCCAGATGGATTAGGACGGGTCCTTTCAGTTGGTATCAGAGCGGTGGTCTTAGCGAACCATGTCTGCATTAGTGTGTCTAACTGATAAGTCGTTAGGATGCATTAGTGAGTCTGGACTTCGACCGTGTCTGCATGTCAAAAGTTTTGCTTATCATTTCATGTCGAAAATTACCTGCTTATCATTCTTAGAGAATCACTTGCTTATCACTCTTAGTCTAGACACGTTTTACTGCATTGACTGCATGAATAGTGTATAGACAAAATTCATATCTTAGCGTATCTGCTACTTCATATCTTAGCGTATCTGTTACTGTAACTTTGCCTGACAACTTTCGTAGATTCCTCCGTAATTTATGGGATTTTAGTATTATATATGCATATGTAAATTATGTATTGCAGGGTACTAATCTACATCCTATAATCTATTTCTTATCGAAAATCTTTCATCTGATCGTACGAGATGGATCCTGCAACCAGTTCGAGTCCCTCAGATTCCGATAACTATTCCGATAGTTATTCCGACAGCTATTCCAACATAGATGTCCACCTAAGCTCCGAAAACAGCGTCATCAGCATGAATCAACATATCAGCCATTATCAATTCATCTGATGGGTTCGTAGTCGATTTAAATAATGGAAACGCGCAGAAGGCAATCCCTTCCACCAACCGAATTCACCTCTTGAAAATGAACCTGAAGCGTTTACCGGTGAACCTGTTCGAGACACCATTTTCAGTCTCATTTCAAGGGTAACTCGACAAGATTATATTCTATCCACAATTCTGAACCTTATTCATTCGCTCGTTCCGATCGACAATCATCCTGGAGTAATAAGTCAACGAGCTTCGCGTTCGAGTTGTAGCTTTGAAACATATGGTGCAAAACGTACCAGCTTCAGCAACAGCACCAGCAACATCAATACCATCAACAATCCATGCTTCAATATCATCATCTGTACTTTGAGTATGATCTTCGTTCTACGTATCGTTCTACCTTATTTATCTTCGTTCGACATGGCGAATATGTAATCTCTAAAGTTTTAGAGATTATTTATTCTAGTTCCAACCTAAAAGCAAATGAGTTTAATACCATATTAACTCATTAAATCTATGAATACATCTGAAGAAAATATATATGTATATATGTTTTCATAAAGATTGTAATTAAAAATTCTTTCGTACAAACTGTTAATGGTGAAAATATTTTAACGGGTAGGTAATACCCGAGGAATATTTAGATTTCACTTTAATAAGTTATACTGTACATTCTTAGAATCTGATTCAACATTCATTTACTATCCTAATTACATCTACAGATATACGAATCCGTTCACCGCAGAACAACCATTTTTATTCAATTTCATATTTGGATTTTGACTTGTCATAATTCAACAAGTGGCATAATGAAGAAAACATTGGACAAAATAAAAGTTGTTAGAAACAAACGATTTAACTAATTGGAATTTTGTTAAGAATCCACGCTAACTGTTCCTAGCTAACTGGTTACATTTTATTTATCGCAATTTAATTATCGCAATTTACATTCTCGCAATTTTATTTATCGTCATTTAATTTCTGTTATTTATTTTACGCACTTTATTTATCGTCATTCTGTTATTTACGCATTTTAAATATCGGGACACGTATACAATGTTTCGACATATCATATCGACCCATCTATATATAATATATATATACTTTGAGTTGTGATCGAGTCTGAGACATGTACACGGGTCACGATATTTATTAATTAATTTGAACATTATATATTAAACTATATATAAATTATTAGACTGTTAACTGTGGACTATCGACTGTGGACTAATAACATTGGACAATTAAAATGAATTAAAATATTGATTATAATATATGAAACTAAACAATTCTTCAAGTTGCCACTTGATTTCGTCTTAAACATCATTTGTATCTTCACGATTACATTCTGCGTTCAAACCTTTCATGATTCTTGAAAACACCTCAATCGAGAGTATGAACCAATCGCACTTCATTTACGGGAGAAAAGATTTATGCATATAGTTATGCACCTGAAAAACTCTCGGAAACTGAGTAAACGCTTAACACATAGCTGTGCTAATTCCTTTAGTGTTATTATTACCCAAAATAACTTTGCAGTTCTTCTTCAAAATAGCCAATTTTGTCACAGCTTCAGCAAGACAACTTCGACTTTTCGTTCGAAACAACCTTATTATAACCTTGATATATACGCGTGCTCTTTTATCATTACCGGGGAACCTTTCATATTCCACCATATTACCATCAACGTTTAATCATCTAAAAACACAATTCTCCTGAAACCATCTCGGATTAATAACCGATGATTCAGATATCATAGCATTAAATACAGAGGAAATAGAAAAATGGTAGATGGTCTAAACGGCTAAAAGTTTGATGATAAAGAGGAGTGTTAGGAAACACTCAATAGAAAATTTAGTACCGAAAAGCAGATTATGCGAAACTATGAAGGAAGTCGTGGACAAATCACAAAGAATAAGTTTGACTACAAAGAATCCAAATGATTCTGTTTCTGATGAAATCTTTGGCGAATATCTTGCTTCCGAATCTAAACCCTTACGGATAAATCTTCTTCATCAATCCATCGATATTAGAAATTCCAAGATATCATCGTATCTTTAATTATAAATATCCTCTATATTTCTGAAGATATTTTCATAACTATTCTTACCTGAAATCATTAATCTCTTCATGATATCAGTGTTACATCATATAGAAACTGTTAGTTTCTATATTCTGTAAACTTTCGAGCTTAACATATGAATGTTATTGAAGTAATGTTGGGAACTGATGCATGAGTTACTATAATATAATGACACTTGATCAACGTGATTATATTACAGTAAGTCATGCTGAGTTCTAATGGGACGTGATGATTCACAGATCATAACGTCATCACATGTCATGTTACATAACTCTTTCATTCTGCTTAACTTCTGAACATATCAAGAAAGTATATTCTTGATAGTTCTATTCTCAGTGATTCTGGTAATTTGACAAATCAAATCGTGCTATTACGTTCTTTCTTGATTATAACATTAAATTCATTCGAAAATCCATACTTACAAATTCTAGACCATTACTCATTTTACTAGAGATCGAGAGGAGATTAAAAAGACGAAGAGCTCCGAAATATAAAGGAAGATATAAAACTCGACAACAACACTGAAATTACAATAATTAAAAATTAAAACATCACGACAATAAAAAAAAAAAATTAAAAGATTACAATCAAACTACTCGTCATCGTCAATTGTCATCTGCAAAGTAGCATTCACCAGTCATTTCACCATCCGTGAGGTACTCTGGAGACATCGGTATTTCTCTTGATGCCTCAACTGATGCTTCAGCTGATTCATCGAGGTAACGATAACCCAACGTTTCTTCATCTTCAAGAACCGCATACAAAGAAATGCGTTTACCGCGATCTTCAATGGTATCTTTTATAAAGTACCATTGATCATCGGTACAAAGAAAACTTGCCCTATAATCCGCATCATAATCGTCACTATAAAAGAACACAGACGTGAATTCACACGGAACTTTTTCCTTCAGAAAGGATAACAAAGCTTGTAAACCAACATCACGAATGTTGATATCTTCAAATGAAATACTGTCGCCCCACTCATATTCCTTCATTTGATTACGGAAATCACCCCCGTAATGAACATCGAATGAAATAATCATTGGGGGAAGTGTTAACATTTTGCAGTTTGGGAATGTTTGATTTTGATTTTGAGAAAGGCGGAAATATAAATGAAATATATGTTTGAATGTATAAAATGAAGTATATGGTTGGTGTTTATATAATGTAAAAGTGGTTGTTGGGATAGCCGTTGGGGATTTTATATATATATATATATATATATATATATATATATATATATATATATATATATATATATATATATATATATTTTATATGAACGGCTAAAAATTTAGGCGAGTTTTTGGGCAGAGATGGACAATGCCGTTGGGACCTCTCTCATGATAGTTTCATTCATACTCTTCGAATAATCGAATTATTTTATCTGTATTATTCGGTAAAGATGAAAACTCTATTTATCAGCTCATATTCGTCAAGAAAACATATTTATTGTTAGCCATGACGACCTCACTCAAATTTCGGGATGAAATTTCTTTAACGGGTAGGTACTGTGATGACCCGGGAATTTCCGACCAAATTTAAACTTAATCTTTATATGTTTCCGACACGATAAGCAAAGTCTGTATGTTGAAGTTTTAAAAACTTTGAACTATGTCTATGTATACATTTCACCTTTAGACTGTTCCCGACGATTCACGAACAATTATCCGTAAATATGTATGTATATGTAAATGTAAATATATGTATATTAATTTAAATTTATAAAATATAAATTAAACATTAAAGTTAGATATGTAAAATAAGATATAAAGTAACTAAAATAAATCTTCATATATTTATATATATATATATATATATATATATATATATATATATATATATATATATATATATATATATATATATATATATATATATATATATATATATATATATATATATATATATATATATATATATGAATTCTATACATAAATCATATTAGTGTCATAATAGATATATAGACATATATAATTGCTAATTATTAAAGATTCAATAAGTGATATAATTGGTAAATATGATATAATTAATAAATTGTAATAATAATATATTAAATGTAAATACAAATAGAAACAAATGACATAGCAATATTATTACTTTCATTATTAATATCAAAGTTTGTATTATCAATATAACATACAACTTTGAATTTTGATATATATAAATGATTATAGTATTATTACTAATAATATTACTATCCTTACTAAAAATTATCATTTGTAATTAAAAATTATTATTTTCATTAATTTTATTACTTTATAGTATTATTTTGATAAGTATAAGTTATTATGTTATTATTATCATAAACATCATTAATATCCTTATAACTAATATTATTTTAAGTACCATTAATAATATTATCATTTTTTTATGATTATCTTTATAAATATTATTACAAGTAATATTATTAATACTATTATTATTATTATTAGAAAATAACACAAACTATTTTTTATCATTAATAATATTAATTTTATTATTATTATTAGTATATTTTTTTATAATTAATACAATTATAATTAGTAAATAATAATTTATTATCTATTAATTTCTAATTAAATAAAACCGTATATAAATTGACTTGTTGAATCAGGGTTGTTTCCTGTCACTCTCCATCTTTTGATTAATTGTTAAATTAGTACAAAACACTGCTCAATCCAGAGAACAAGTCCAAAATTTGTTAGAAAGGAATCTGCTTTTTAGTTTTTTTTTTTATTTTATTTCTGTACTGGGCAAGATAAATCTGTCGACCAAATTGAGGGATATAAAGGAAAGGATGAAACACACACGTACACCGTCTCCTTCGACTCATAGTCGCCATCCACCACCATCTCAACCCTACAACCACCGGCCATCACCGGCAGCCACTCCCAACCGTGAACAATCACCACTTTAAAACCGCCGTGTTCATCTCACTCTTTCTACAAATTTTTTTTTTGGACAACCAAAACCATCACTTTTCCATTGTTGTTGAGCAACCATGATATCATCACTACATCTCCAGAGGCGAGTCGCCTCTCCTGCCGTTCCGGTCCGATAAACCACCCAACCGGCACCTTTGTCTCTCTCTCTTATGTTTGTTCAAGAACCATCACAACCACGGACCGACCATCCATAACCGTCAACAGCTTTTTGCATGTATATATTTTTCTCTTTTCTTTGAGCATCTCCGCCACCATAACCCGTCACGGGCCACCCTGCAACAACCCTATCACCACCATACAAACGCCACCATCTTCACCTCACCACCTTGTAAACCACCACCCTACAACACCCACGATCACAACCACCACCATCTTTGTCTAACATACATTTGTTCGTTGTGGAGGCTTGAAACCCACATGCTCGGTCACCAACAACACGACCATCTATTTCTCTGTATCATTCAGTTCACCATGATTACCACCATCCAACACCTGTCAACAAAAACACCATCACCTTAGCCACTATCTGTTTCTCTTACGATTAAAAAAAAAGAAACACCTCGGTAAACTGCTATCCTTTTCTTCTTCTTCCGTGTCCATCGAAAAACACCCAACAAACCACCCCACATGTATTTTTGCTGTTACAACAAGGTTAGTGACAAAGTTAATAATTTAAAGATTTTAAAAAGAAAAGTGATTATATAATAATCACAACTTGATATTAATTGGGCACATGGACGAATTTTTACCAATTACTTCATTTTTGATGATTGAATGGTGGGGACACACACATGAGGAAAGTCCTATGGTTTTAAGAAGAAAAAAAAAAGATATTAACATGGACTTTTATTAATTTAAAAATAAGATAGACAAATGTATTCCATTAAGATATAGTTAGTGGGATAATGGTAGGGTCAGGATTTGGAAAATGAAATTTAGAATCAATTGTCTAGCGAGAATTTTGAGCCGTATACTTTATTTTATTGGACTTCCTACGTAGGCTTATGATATTAGTATTGAGCCGAGGTAATTTTGGGCCGTAAATGGATAAGTTGGTAAGTGGGATTGTTGGGCTGTGAAACAAGTAATTCGATTGGGCTACCATTTTCAGTTGGGCCGAAGTTTTAATGTTGGGTCGAGGTTCATTTTTCTTTTGGGCCGAAGGGAATAGGATAAAAATAAATGGGTTCATATTAAATCACCAAGATAGAAATGGTTGAGTGGTGTGGGGTGTTGCTAGGGTGAGCGAAAGGTCGCGGGTTCGAGCCCCGTCTGAGGCATCCTTTTTTAGGGAAAAAGCTTTTAAAGGTAGTTTCAAGTATTATTATTTTTATTGTTATTATTATTATTAATTGTTGTTGTTATTAAGTTAAGTATTATTATCACCAATATTAGTAATATGATTATTAGCATAATTAATAGTATTATCATTAAGTATTATTATTATCATTATTATTAGTACCATTTGTAGTAAAATTATTATTATTATTATTATTATTATTATTATTATTATTATTATTATTATTATTATTATTATTATTATTATTATTGTTGTTGTTGTTGTTGTTGTTGTTGTAGTTGTTGTTGTTGTTGTTGTTGTTGTTGTTGTTATTATTATTATTATTATTATTATTATTATTATTATTACTCTTATTGTTATTTTTATCATTATTATTTTAATTATCATTATTATTATTTTTAACATTAATATCATTATTTTTAACATTATTATTATTATTATTATTATTATTATTATTATTATTATTATCATTTTTATTACTAGTATCATTATTATTGTTATTACAACTATATTATTATTAAAAGAATCATTTTTAGTAAAGTTATTATTTTTATTAAACTTATTATTAAAGTTATTATTTTAAAACTATCATTAGTATTATTATTAGAATTATCATAAATTTTATCATAATTAGTATTATTTTTATCATTATTATTATTATTATTATTAATATATCAAATGAAGATTTTCTATATAAAAAAATATATATATATTTAGGACATAAAACCTAACCATATTAATAATTTTATAATAAATGTTAAAAATCAATAAAAAAAAAATTAAATATTTCTAATTAAGTTATTAATAAAATCACTGATAATATATATATTTGTTTGATTACCATTACATGTATTAATACATATAAATGATATAGGTTCGTGAATCCGAGGCCAGCCCTATACTTGTTCAATGTCGTCATATGTATTTTTACTACAAAATACAGTATGGTGAGTTTCATTAATCCCTTTTTAAATGCTTTTGCAATATATATTTTTGGGACTGAGAATGCATGCGCTTTTATAAATGTTTTATTAACTGTTTACAATAATTATATGTGTGAGTTTCATTTGCTCCCTTTTTAAATGCTTTTGCAATTTATAATTTTGGGCTGAGAATACATGCGCAACTTTTATAACTGTTTTACGAAATAGACACAAGTAATCGAAATTACGTTCTATGGTTGAATGATCGAAACTGAATATGCCCCTTTTTATTAAGTCTGGTAATCTAAGAATTAGGGAACAGACACCCTAATTGACGCGAACTCTAAAGATAGATCTATCGGGCCCAACAAGCCCCATCCAAAGTACCGGATGTTTTAGTACTTCGAAATTTATATCATGTCCGAAGGAGGATCCCGGAATGATGGGGATATTCTTATATGATTATTGTTAATGTCGGTTACCAGGTGTTCAATCCATATGAATGATTTTTGTCTCTATGCATGGGACGTATGTTTATGAGAAATGAAAATCTTGTGGTCTATTAAAATATTGGAAATGATTATTTATGTTAAACTAATGAACTCACCAACCTTTTTGGTTGACACTTGAAAGCATGTTTATTCTCAGGTATGAAAGAAACATTCCGCTGTGCATTTGCTCATTTTAAAGACAGTATTTGGAGTCGATCATCGCAATGGAACCAGTTGTTGGTGACTTCGTCCAGATGGATTAGGACGGGTCCTTTCATAAGGCATGAAAGGTTATAGTTTCCTAGATTGCTAAGGCACCCTAGCTAGCAAGTAAGGGCTTTTTAGGGTTAGGGTTTGGGATTTTTCACTTTAGTCCTTGTACTTTAGTCTAGCTTAACAAATCCTTAATTATCCAAGTTTATTTATTTTAAGTACACAAGTCTTAAAGTTATTTATTTGTTTACGGATGTTAATTAACTTATTATTTTTTTTTTAACTTGTCAAGTAATGTACAAAGTTAATTATCGTATTTTATAATTCTTAACGCTTAACCATTACCGATTAAAGTTTAATTATTAAGTTTAATTATATTATTGGGCATTTAATAAGGAAAAGTATAGAATGGAAAAATGAGGGTCGTTATAGTACCTCCCCGTTATTGAAAACTTCGTCCCGAAGTTTTTAGGTAGATTCCTCGTTTGCATCAGCAGTTGAGAAGAGATGGGGATATTTCCGTATCATATGGTCTTTGCGTTCCCAGGTATATTCGGGGGCCTCTACGCGAATTCCAACGGACTTTAAAGATAGGTATATTGCTTTTACGCGTTTGTTTGACCTCTCCTTCCATGATTTCTATAGGTTCTTCAACGAAGTGCATTTGCTCATCAATGCGGACATCATCTAAAGGAATAACAAGTGTGTCATCAGCAAGACACCTTTTAAGATTTGAGACATGAAACACATCATGTACTTGACTGAGTTCGGTTGGTAGTTCTAGTCGATATGCCACGGGACCGACTCTTTCAGTGATTGTAAATGGTCTAACATATCATGGATTGAGTTTTCTTCGCTTACCGAAGCGGACAACACCTTTCCAATGGGATACTTTCAACATGACTTTATCTCCAACTTGGTATTCGATGCCTTTTCGTTTCTTATCGGCATAGCTCTTTTGTCGGCTACGGGCAGTTTCTAAATGTTGCTTAATCTGAACGATCTTTTCGGTAGTTTCGTGAATGATTTCAGGACCAGTTAAATGTCTGTCCTCAAGTTCATCCCAACACAAAGGGGGTCTACACTTCCGTCCATATAAACCTTCAAAAGGTGTAGCTTTAATGCTGGAGTGATAACTGTTATTGTAAGAAAATTCAACCAAAGGTAGATATCTATCCCATCCTTTGCCGAAATCGATTGTACAAGCACGTAGCATATCCTCCATGGTTTGAATAGTTCGTTCACTCTGACCATCAGTTTGCGGATGATAGGCTGTACTCATGTCGAGTTGAGTTCCAAGAGCAGATTATAGAGTTTTTCAGAATCTAGAAACAAATCGACTGTCGCGATCAGAAATAATCAAGATAGGAACACCATGACGTGAGACGATTTCTTTAATATAAAGCTGTGATAATCTCTCCATCTTGTCAGTTTCCTTAATCGGTATGAAATGTGCAGATTTAGTAAGACGATCAACTACGACCCAATGTGATGAACCGGAAATTTCTGACCAAATTTAAACTTAATATATAACGTTTCCAACACGATAAGCAAAGTCTGTAATGTTGAGTCACGAAAGTTTTGGAACTATATTCATGTAATCAATTATTCTTTGACTGTTCTCGAAGTTTCACGAACAATATATATATATATATAACTTAATGTATATATATATATATATATATATATATATATATATATATATATATATATATATATATATATATATATATATATATATATATATATATATATATGTGATTTCAAGTTATTTAGTAAACGATAGTAACATTCGATTATTGATTCGATTGATATTTAGATAAGTTAAGTAAAACGTTTAAGATGAACCAGTAAAACACGAATTTGCTACAGTATTTTTGAATTGCTACAGTACCCGAAAAGCTACAGTGTTTTCGAAAATCACTATTTGCTACAGTAAAAAAACTTTGCTACATTAAACACTATTTCAAAATGAAAATGTATATATGTATATGTATATACTTTGATAACGAGAAGATGATTTATAGAAGTAAATGACCAAAACACTCAAGTGTATAAGTTACTATTCTAGTGATATAGTTTATTGATAATTTAAGTCTATATTTTGGCAAAGGTACGAGTCACAAAACGTAAAGTACAAGTTTTCTCAGCTTACGAAGGGACATTCGAAAAACCAGAACCGGGACATAAGTCGCGTGATGACGTACGACTTATCGGAACAAAAATTACAAATCAACTATGCACGGGAATATAATATAATATATAATTAATTAATTTAAATTATATATATTATATTAATATTTAAATATGTCGACAAGCAACACGATAAAACGAATCTGAGCTGGAAAAAGAGGCCATGCGATCGCATGGCCATTGTGCCTCAGACCCATGCGATCGCATGGGAAGGCTGGGCAGGCAACATCTATAAATTCAGTCGATTTCTGTTTTTGCACACACACCTCTCAATATCTCTTACTCGTATTACTATTACTATTACTATTACTATTACTATTACTATTACTATTAGAAATATTATACATGATGGACCATCCGTGCAATTTTGTCTTTTATATATAAATATATATTTGATAAAAGTATTTTAAAAAGTCAACGCCCGTTGCGTCACCGTTGCGTCCGACGTGTCGTTTTTTAGGCATAGTCGACGCGTCCCCGACTCGCGTCTTTTACAACCTTGGTTATAGGTTAAAAAAAATTTTGTGATAAATTTAGAAAAATTAGTGGTGTCACAGGACCTCGTAGCTCATCACCTAAAGTCGCCACTTGTTATAGGTTAATAAAATGTGTAATGATGATGCACCACCACTAAAGTTCGAAAGCAAAGTGGCAGTTTATCATTACATTGTTGTACCTCGTAATAACATAAAGGAATATTAACCAACTACTATACCCTTTTATTTGACACACTACGAAAATTTGTCCGAAACAAAACTGCAAAAACGTTGTGCAAATTGCAAGAGTATCTTGCGAATTCGTGATCCAGTCATTACCGAGAATTTCAGGTCCTGATCGAAAAGTTATATGTCATGATCGGATAAGATATTATGAGTAAGTAAAAACAATTCGGAAAACGTTTTATTGATATATGTAACTAAAGTGTGTACTTTGACTGGTCACGGATTTCAAAATCTCAACAAATATATTTCAAAAAAGCTTCATTAATTTCTTTACACTTTTTTTTTTTTTGGAAAGGCCAATATATTAAGAACAAGAACAAAAGAAAGATACATAGCAACACCATGCTTGTATACAATATTAACAGAAGCGTGATGCAAACTGCAAAAGAAAACAGAGGATACACAAAAGGAGCTGTAACCTAACTACAAAAACAAGAACAAACAACAACATAATCTAAGAGTGTGTTAGTATATGCCTGATCTACGAGGGATGTAATCAAGATACTGTCGAGGATTTACGAGCCATTGATGCCATTCAATATCAAGAGATTTGGCACGTCTTGCAATCCATTCATATGATTTTATTTGAATTTCGTTCAAAAGACTCGGCCCGGACCACATTTTATCTCGAAAAACTTTTTGATTTCGATTTTTCCAAATGAGATACCCACTGACCCATTCAACCGCCTGCCACAATTTCCTACCGATTGAGGATTGCGCACCGCATCCGTCTCCATTCAAGATTTCATGAATACTCCAATTTGAGAAATTACCTGACCCCCACCATTTAAAGACTCTATCCCAAGCATCTAAAGCGTGTTTGCAAAATATCATCGCGTGATCCGTCGATTCGATGTCATCATTACACGTGGGACACCTTACACTATCCATGTCAATACCCCTTTTATCAAGCTCAACCCGAACCGGAATTCTCTTACGCTTTACTCTCCATGAAAATATATTCAAGGATAACGGAACAAAGTTATTTCTCATGGTTACCTTGTCTTCATCATTTATATCTAAAATTTGGTCATCAAGAAGAGAAGATAGAATTTTGGTTTTTAAAATACCATCGCTACTGTTGATCCACTTCCATTTATCACCTTCACTAGCCGATCGTGGAATGGCAGCAATCTCAGCAACAAGGCTGTCCAATTCACATCTAACACGACCATTAGGCTCACGACACCAATTCCAATGACAAACCCAAGCAGACCCGTTCCAACTAATTCGATCTCTAACCAATGTATCCTTTTCACTTTCTAGCCTATATAGCCGATTGAATCTGTCCTTCAAGCTTCTACCATCGAGCCAAGCATCATCCCAAAATCGGTATGTCGAGTCTTCACCTATACAAAGCTTAAACGTCTCGACAAAATTAAAGTTGCAGTTATTCATGTGTTTAGAAATTGTAATGATGTTTTTCCACGGAGAACCACATCCTAAACTACTAGCATTGCCCAAATATCCCAACCCACCATCACGCCCGTAAATACTTTTAATGACGTTAACCCAAAGAGAATTGGTTTCATTTCTAAATCTCCACCACCATTTACCGATAAGCGCCCAATTTTTTGCTTTTAAAGAACCCACATTTAAACCCCCCCTATTATAATTACACAAAATCGAGTCCCATTTTACCCATGACATTTTAGAATCATTCCCAATCCCGCCCCAAAAAAACTTACGTCTCAAACCTTCGAGCAAAGATAAGGCACATGAAGGAGCACGAAACAAGGAGAAATAGTACAACGGTAAACTAGAAAGGACCGATTTGATTAGGGTTAATCTTCCACCAAATGATAACGAACGTGACTTCCAATCCGAGAATCTTTTATGAAACTTTTTAATCACCGGATCCCATTCAGTCATTTTGGTCATCCGAGAGCCTACCGGTAATCCCAAGTAAAAAATTGGAAAGGACCCCACTTTACAGCCTATTCGACTTGCAATTCTTTCAATAGCCTCACTCGAAATCCCTACCCCATAAAGACAGCTTTTTGACATGTTGATCTTTAACCCCGAAGCATCCTCGAAACATTTCAATAATTTCACCACGTTTGATATGTTACTTTTACTCCATTCGCCCATAAAGATTGTATCGTCTGCGTATTGGAGGTGTGAAAGAACCACCTCATCTTTACCAATCGACACACCTTTAACTATACCCCTTTGAAGCGCAATTTTAGTAAACACATTAAGACCTTCTACCGCTAAAATAAAAAGAAAGGGGGAAAGCGGATCACCTTGTCTAATCCCTCTTTGAGGGAAAAACTCTTGGGTAGGGGAGCCGTTAACTAAGATGGAGATTGAAGCCGACGAAAGACAAGTTTTGATCCATTTAATCCATCTCGCACCAAAACCCATTTTTCTCAGAACATCACATAAAAAGTCCCAATTAACGCTGTCAAACGCTTTAGAGAAATCCACTTTAAAGACAAAGCTTTTCTTTTTACGCATCTTCAAATCTACTAATGCTTCATTCAAAATGAGGACACCATCGAGAATAGAGCGGCCCTTCAAATAAGCACTTTGCTCAATGCCAGTTAATTTGGGAATGACAACACACAACCGCGAGGCAAGAATCTTAGACAAAATCTTGTAGTAACTGCTAATGAGACTAATTGGTCTATATTCTTTAAGTTCAATTGGAGAAGCCACCTTCGGGATTAGAGAAATAAAAGACGCATTGCATCCAAAGGAGATTTCACCTCGTTCCCAAAACCATCTAACGGCCTTCATTAAATCATCTTTAATAATGTCCCAAAACTTTTTATAGAATTTAAAGTTGAAACCATCGGGACCCGGGGCTTTCGAGCTGTCACAACCATTAATCGCCTCTCGGACTTCTTTTTCATCAAACGGCATTTCAAGAGCTGCTGCTTCTAAGTCAGTAAGTTTGGTCTGAAGTGAGTCGAACAATACTGGCCTAGAGTGAGAAGATTCTGAAAAAATATCATTAAAATAATTAAACACCTCATTTTTAATTAGAGTCGGGTCCTCCTGCCATTCACCTGAAATATTGAGACCACGAAAATTTTGTTTATTGTATCTTCTTTTAATTACCGAATGGAAGAACTTTGTGTTATCTTCTCCCTCAACAGCCCATTTAACTCGAGATTTTTGCTTCAACATATTACATTTTATTTGATCCAGGTCAACCCATTTCTTTCTCGAATTTAACCAAGAGTTTCTTTCCTCATCGCTTATGTTATTGTTTTCTGCTTCTTTATCCAAATTTACGAACAACTCCTTTGCTTCATCAATCTCTTCATCAAGTTTGCCAAATGTGGTTTTGGCCCAGATGCGTAATGAATCTTTGACAAGTTTCAATTTTTTTCGAAAAATTATATCAGGACGAGAACATATAATATCCTTTTCCCATTCAACTTTGATCAATTCAGCCGCATCCTTATGTTCGAGCCATTCATCGAAGATTTTTGTAGGCTTAGGACCATAATCGTTATTAGTGCACCGAAGTAAAAGTGGACAATGATCTGAAAGTTTCCTATGTAACGCAACACTAGCTAAATTTCCCCATCTTTGAGCAAACGAATCCGAAACCAAAAACCGATCCAACTTACTAAACTTGCAACCATCATCACTTATACGAGTAAACTTTCTGCCAACCAAAGGAAATTCTATCAATTGCATTCGGTCAATGAACCTATTAAACGCATCAGCTCTTCTACTATTAAATTCACAATTTTGTCTTTCATCATCACATCTAACCTCATTGAAATCACCACATAGAACCCAATCATCATTATCAAAACTCATTAACTGCTCCAAACCATCCCACATTTTTGATTTATTTTCATCGTCATGAGGACCATAGATATTAACTACGATTGTTTCAGTCGATTGGCCCTTACGAACACCTTTAATTGCTAAAAAGAAATCACCCTCAACCGCTTGATTGACATCGAATAAGTTGGGATCCCAAATTGTTAATAACCCTCCAGACCTACCATTAGGCTTTTTCTGTACATAACCAAACTCTGAATTACCCCACAACAATTCAACCCATTTATCATTAAGTTTTTGACTCTGAGTTTCCTGAATAACGACTACAATAGGATTGGCTTCAATACATAGATTTCTAAACCAATTCACCTTCCCATCCTTTCTAAACCCACGAATGTTAACAGAGAGAATATTCATAAGAAAACAAACCTTTAAACAGCACATTGGAGGCATGAGTTTATTGTTTCTGCCCCGCTTCCCATTGAACACCCATCATATCGCCAAATTCCTTCAAATGCACCGAACCATTGCTGAAAAGAGACTCATTGACATTTGAATCGGACTGTTTTTTCTGTTTTCCCACCATGTGTTTACGTATGTTGCCCTCACTGTAAACAGATTGGTTCTTGCCTCTAGATACCTGACTAGGTCCTTTCGAATTACCATTGAGCGAACCCCTCTTTTTCTTCCTGCTTGAAGTATTGGAATTCGAAGTCTTCATATTAGGTTTACGAAGTATATGAACCCTTCTAGCTATTTTCTTAGCTCTCAAAATTCTAGACGAGGCTCTCCAGTTCATCAGATTAGACCAAGTAGAATTATTGGAATTAGTAGAGATTGAATCAATATTACCAGATGATCGGACCCTTGTAGTCTTTGTTTTCTTCCTTGAGTTGTCCCTTCTGCTGCGTTTGGAAGGGATAGTGTTCACTTTACCAATTCCATCAACTGGATCAATTGGATCGTGAGGCAAATCAGTAGCCTCCCCATTAGTTAAATCATCCTGAAGGTTATCATTACACTCATCCTGAGACAGCCCAACATATATGTTTCCACTCTCTTGATTAAGATTATGAGGCCCAATATTGTTGTGGGGCCTATGGGGATTATTATCATCCAAATTACAGCCGTCAACAATAGTGTTCTCTACATCTAAAAAAGGCTTGATATGAATATTGTTACTGTTTTCATTTTCGTCAATGGGCTTATCCGGCCCAAATACCACATCATAAAGCTTGATTTCAGGACCAGACCCATTATCTTCACATACTGGAGTTGGTTTGGAAACATCTCGTGCAGTAGAATTTAAAACTTCTAAGGCGGGTCCTTTTATCGCATTATCATTATCATTATGATGCCCTACACACTCCACATTCCTTTTTCCATTATTTAATGAGCTAATATCATTATGGTTCCCTACAAACTCAACATTCCTTTTTCCATTATTTAATGAGCTTGTCAATTTAGGCTCTTCATTAAACGTGTTGCTGTCGGCCATTTTCTTGGGTGATGTACCTTTCTCACCATGCTTACTGAAAGAGTCACTAGTCCCCATACATCTTGAACCTTGATCCTTAACAGCATCTCCGTCCTCTTTTGCCGGATTTAGATCCGTCTCCGACACATCATCATCGGAATATTCGCTGTACTCGTCGTTGGCATGACAATCTTGAACTGAACCTCTATCTGTCTCCCAATCACTCTCATCGTCATCATCCATATCGACCTGAACTAAGTCCCTGCACTCCTCAATAACACTTACGTCGAATATATTTCCTTTATATTTTACTTTGACAGCATCATTAATTAGTTTTGTGCCTCTTATTTTTAAGAGGACTTTGCCAACTGTAAGATTTTGGTTGATATCACCCTCTATTGTGCAGTTTTTGAATTCCAATATTTGCCCCCACCACTGAGCAATTTTACGAAACGAATTTTCTGACCAACATGAAACCGGAACGCCAATGATATTGATCCAGGTTAATCTATACGGTGCATAAGAATTATCAGACCACTTCGAAAGGCCATGAAACCATCTTCTAATGCTATGATTCTCATTATTAAGGACTGACGACATCATATTTTCAGAGTTACAAATTAGCATGATTTCTAATCCACCCAAATATTTAACAATAATACCATTTAGCCCTTCTATTTCACAAAGAGAGGGTACAAGATCAAGCAGCTCAATGTTTTTTACTCACCTACCAGAGCTCTACTAAGAAGAGACTCATTGGATTTATCTTCATCAATGGAGATAACCCTATCATCTTTACAAGGTGGGTCATTATTAACGCCTTCTTTGAATTGCACCTTAGCTTCTTGGTTGAAATTCATGTTTCTTTTCTCTTTCGCAACCCATATGGTGCTGTTTTTTGCACCTGAGGGTTTTAACACATCATTGAATTTTCTACCATCGACAAAAGTATTATGGTTTTGTTTAGGAATATGTCTCTCTTTGGACACATGAGGAGCAGCTTTTTTAGATTGGTTGGTGCTGACATTATCCTTCTGCTCCATACTAGCCGCCTTAGGATTTTCTTTTTTCCTTTCATGGGCTTTAAAAGCCCTCAAAAACTGACCATCGAAATCAATTTTGCAGAGTATACGAATAAAGTGTACCTCATCTGTTAAGCCTTCGAATCTAGCAAAGCCAAAACGCTGTCCATTTTCCAATCTCTTAAACGCGATGTAGACGTCCCGAATAGTACCATAATGTTTGAAAAGATGCCATAGATCAGAAGCCGTCCAAGATTCCGGGAAGTTGTAAATCATGAACGATGATACATCAGCTTTGTTAACCCTAATCGAACGATCCCTCTCATTACCGTTGTACTGATTATATCCCATCTTCGTACACCTTGATGCCTGATTTGCTCTAGATTTGTGACGCGATCGAACCGTTTGCCATCCACTCTCACTCTCTTTACACTTGAGTCTTTTTAATTTCTAAAACAATGAAGTGGATACTTGCGATAACCTAATAACTTAAATGCACCTGTATTTGTTCCTTGGGTTTCAGCTGTTATAAGTTCTTGATCACAAATTTACAAACTTTTATTGGAGACCAACCGAAGAACATGTTCCTGGAGCCTATACAACTACCATTTTGAAAGCTTGCATTTGTATCTATATTTGTATGTGTATCCATATGCAATGCAGTTTTGGTAATTGTGAAGTTTAAAGTTAACATGTAATATCTACTTGTGCCTTGTGGATTGTGCCAGTGCAATTAAAATGAACAACGAATGGATTCGAAAGGAAAATTAAAATAGTTGAGGCAATGCCAAAAGGCATTGTTCTTTGAGTGTAACGGTGTAACCGATTGGACGAATTGGAGGTATTTGGGATTGTTTGTTGGATATCGTTTTGTAATAATATATTCATGTTGTATGACCTTCGTAAAATTGGTATTTTTGGTCGTGCCTCGCGATTTGTCTGTATCAATGACAAAATATAATGGTAATCGGTCAAACGGGTAGAATCTGTTATAGAATGAAACCCGTACCGATTACTTTATTATTGAAAAATATTTATAGAGATTGCCTAGAATCCCTAAATCCACAAACGGGCAGGGCTATACTAAACATGACTAACCCTAATCTCTCTAACACTCCCCCGCAGTCCGAACGGCGAAATCGCAAAAGTTCGGACTGGAAAGAAAAACATTAAACAAAACACTTTTTCATTTGTTACATCGAATAAACTGATATTCATGGATAGAGTTGCAGATTTCTTGACGGCTGCTCCTTTTCCGTAGCGTTTTTTTTTTCTTTTACGCCGTGGCTTGCTGTGCCTAAAGATCAAGTACCGCTTCGATATGCTACTTTTGTCGACGATCACAGTATTCTTCAATGATGCAAACGAGAATTTTGACTATATTCTCTTTTTTTGGGGGGGTTTGGAACCTAGTCACGCTAGGCGGCTCAGCCCCACGCCGATTATTATTTTATAAAACTAATAATAATAAAATAAAAGGACTAATAAACAAACATTTAGGTAGAGCAACCGAGCATTGCAATTCGGCTGTCGGATAATGAATAGGTGGGGGATAAATGGTGGGAAAATAGTACGAAGATTTGTGTTTCCATTGTCTTTTATTGTTTTTTTTTCATGTGATATTGTAGAAAACATAGCGGCTAAACACAGAGATAAAGAGTTAAAAATAATAATAAATTAAGAAAAACAAACATGAAAACAATGATTTTTTATGTTAAAGATCAACATATCAGAAGGGGTTTTTGGAATATTGCTAAACAAATTGACGGTGGTGGATAATTGGTTGATAGGAGGGAGAAAAAAAAATCGAAGGTGCATCAGACGAACAGAAGCGGCTACGTTTTTTTGTTTTTTTTTTTTTTTTTTAAGGTTTTGATATTGGATTGGGACATTTGACGATAACAGGAAACAAAACAAAAATTAAAAACTAAAAATTTACAAGATTGGGACCAGGAAGAATAAGGCTGCGGGAAAAATAAGGATGGATTTGAGGAAGTTAAATCGAATGGTGGTAAGATTTAACCTGGATCATACCTAACTATAACTAACTGATAACATGTTATAGAATGAAACTCGTACCGATTACTTTATTATTGATAAGTATTTATAGAAATTGTCTAGAAACCCTAAACCCACAGACAGGCCGAGCTATACTAAATATGACTAACCTTAATCTCTCTAACAGAATCGACCGATAATATACACGAATATATTATTATTGTTACTTTAATAGTTTATTATAAATACTATAAATTATAATTTTGAATGCACAACCAAAGTTTTATTAATGAGGTGTCCCACCAAAGTTCACGGTTAATGCAACTTTGTTTCACCAATATGATAGTATATCTCAATGGATCATATGTTGTGTATTACAGAAACAAATTAAAAAGCTCCTTAATTTGTTATTCCATTATGACTCCAATGGGCAGGTTCAAACGAGAACTACAAAAATAATGAGAACTGCGAGAACTCTTTAATTACCTGGATTATGCATTTATATTCAACAAATTGCATATAAGTGTTATCCAATGTTCATATCATTGGCAAAAAATTGTTCACAACCACAAATTACATGTTCAATTGTGAATTATATGAAATGTTCGCATGTTACACAAACACATCTGCGCATGTGAACGAGAAATTATATATTTGATCATATAGTTAAAATTATAAGTTTTTTCAAACTATTTTTTGTTCAACCTTACTCTCCATAAACATTTATATGTGATTCAACCTACTAAAATTTGAAAAATCCTTGTAATTTCTTTGTTTTCGCCCTTTTGTTGGTTCTCGTTTGAACTTTTGACATCACTCCAAACCCTAGTCGCGACAGTGTTCTGGCTCAAGGTATCATCATCCCACCCTTTGCAACTATAATTTTTCAATCTCCACTGTATTTATTTAATTATTTTTTTTGAACTCAATATTTTTTTTGACATTAATAAATCATTTATTTCAACGACCCTCATCATTTGCATAGAATACACATGGCGGAAACCCGAACCTGATCGACGGTACCCGGGAACACATCCATTTGGGCAGTGTTCCGGGTAGAAGTCCGTGAACGAATCCGGTAAGAGAAATTGACAAAAATACACTTTTTTAAAAAGTGTTTAGTGAAAATACATTTTTTACAAAAAATTTGGCAAAATACCACATTCAGTCGACCATGATTTTGGTTGACCACCTTTCAATTTGGTCAACCACCTCATTTTTCTAGGGGGTTGACCAGGCTTACATGTTAGTCGACCAAAGTTTGGTCGACTACCTTGAAAAATGAGTTTTTGTCAGACCGCCTTGAAAAATGAGTTTTTACATAGTAGTCGACTAAACCTACATGGTAGTCGATCAAAATTTGGTAGACCACCTTGAAAAATGAGCTTTTACATGGTAGCCGACCAGGCCTACATGGTAGTCCACCAAAGTTTGATCGACCACCTTGAAAAATGAGTTTTACATGGTAGTCGACCAGGACTACATAGTAGTCTACCAAAGTTTGGTCGACCACCTTGAAAAATGAATTTTTACATGGTAGTCGACCAGGACTACATCATAGTCGACCAAAGTTTGGTCGACCACCTTGAAAATGAGTTTTTACATGGTAGTCGATCAAAGTTTAGTCGATCACTTTGAAAAATGAGGTGGTCGATCACCTTGAAAATTGAGGTGATCGACCAGATTGAAAGGTGGTCGACCAAAATCATGGGCGGCTGAATGTGGTATTTTGCCAACTTCTTGTGTAAAAAGTGTATTTTTTAGACACTTTTTTAAAAAGTGTATTTCTTAAACACTTTTTAAAAAAAGTGTATTTTTGTCAATTTTTCATCCGGTAAACCTCCCTATAAGGTCAATATATACCACCATTTTTGGTGTTCAATAGTTTTAAAAAAATCATGTCATCTTTAACGATCGAACTCATGATCTCTCTCTATCCATGACTCAAACTCATGACCTCTCCATATCTCACTGTATTTATTTAATTGTTGCTATTATTTTATTTAATATATTTCTTTTGAATCGGTTGTTTCCGGTTCGGTATCCTGTATATTTTTACTAAACATGGAAGAGCTAGTATTAGAGAGGTACCAACGGTTCCTCTCTCCATCCCGTTAAGACCGCCACCCAGCTAGGCGTTAATGGCAGCGGTCCATCCAACCCATCATCCAGCTCTTCGTCTATTTCCATTTCCTTTTCAAACATGTGTGAGGACGGAAGGATTGTTATTATTTTATATTTTATATTTTATATTTTATATTTTATATTTTAACTGTGAAAATGAAATATGGGTTCTGTAGAGTAAAAATGAAAAATGGGTTTAATGTTAGGTAGGAAAGAAATGGAGATGGAGGAAGAGGAAGATGCATATCAGAGTCGGTCCCGAGAATTTAGAGGCCTAGAACAACATGGAAAAAAAGATCCTTACGCCCTAAGTAGTAGTATAAGTTTTTTTTTTTTTTAAAGCCCTCCAAGCCTTGCTAAAGTGCTATTAGACTTTGAATTCTTTTTTTATGAGGCATTTGATTGTTGTTTTTTGGCTTATTGTGTTTCGTATTCGCTGCTTCAATTATGTTTTCATACTTCTCATTTTTTCAATTCTTTAATTTTGTCTGTACATATAAAAAAATTGAGCCCTTAAAAATCAAGGGTCCTGAGCGGTTGATCACCTTGCTTCCTATCCGGACCTCCCGTGATGCATACAGTAATATTTTTATTTTATATTTATTTTAATTGTGAGTTTTGTGGCAAACAATGATTTACGAAGTACATGCTTATTTTATTTTATCTTTTTCATATTTAATTAAATTAATTTTTAATATTAGATTTGATGAAATGTGATAATCAATACTTAATAATTGATATTAACAAGTATAATAATAATAAAAGTATTTTTAATTTAGTTAAAATAATAAATGTGGTTCTCAATTATTCTGAGGAAGTACGTCATTTGTTGGTAGTGTTTAGTTCTGAGAGAAAGTGCTGATGTAGCAACTAGTTCTAAGAAGGAAGTGATGTCACCATTGAGGGCACTCTTAGTATATATGCCCTAAATAGGTGTTGATTGTGTGAGTTGCTGACTTGCTGTTATCCTAAATAATAATAATATGAAAATTTATCTATATTGTGGGTTTATGGAATTAAAGTACTAATAATAATCTATTTCTATTTCTATTTCAAATGTGACTATTCTAATGCTGAAAGACTGAAAGTGTTATACTTCTTTTGATTATTTGTTTAATTCTGAATGTTATATTGCTCTTTGGGTTGTTCGGTGGGCTTATTTTGATTTAAAAAGAGAATATGTATTAATCCAATTACTGTATAATTTAACATTCATTATATCTGTTATGATTTTTATCGCATTTTTGTTAATTTCAATGTGGTCAGGATTCGTATATCTCATGAACTTTACCGCTACGACCTATAAGAGTACTGTGAGTGATGATCTAGGCCACTTGGCATGTCAGACCTGACTTGCTGAGTCAGAAAAAGTGGGGAGTGGTGATCTATGTCAGTTGGGGTATGTTAATTTTTGTTTTTTTATGTTAAAACCGTGCCTCAATTTACGTCGCGGGGGTGACTGACAAGGGGTAAACGCGTAGCCGCAACTTGGGTGGGGAGTGGTGTCTGTTGTGATTTAGCGCAGTTTCAAGACCCGAGAAATTAATAGAACAATTAAGCAATAAATAAAGACACAAGGATTTACGTGGTTCGGCGTGAGGCCTAGTCCACGGGCGGAAGCAGAGATGAATTTTACTAGCAAATATGGCAAACCCGAGGTTACAATGTATCACTCTAATCTAGGCTCCGAAAAATACTAACAAAGTATTTGGACCACTCACTAGATTATAACACTTCCCTCGTAACTCACTCGTATAGAATTTTGACTAACAATTCTATACCACTCTTTTCTCTATATTTTCTTACAAGTACAAGAGTTATTTTGAACTCTTTCACTTTGCATGAGATGAGAAATATAACAGCTTCTCTTCTCCTTTTATAGTAGAAAATGGTAGGTGAAGGCTTGTGTGAATAATGAGACTTTTACATGGCCACCTTTTAATTACCATGTGTTGAATGCAAAATATCAAAGCTGTCGTTGAGTTGAAATCTTTGACAATCACAATTGCATTTAGGCCACACAACTACCATGTGACAAAAGTCTATGTATAGTGAATTTGACTTCCATAGCATACAATTCTAGAATGAGAATTGAGCCACCTTAAACATGTGGATATTAATCCACCGTCCAACAAATCTCTACCTTGGCGAACATTCCATTCATTTGCTATCTGTTATCAATCTCTGCTTCCTGTCAGCCCTCTCGGGCTCATCACTTTCTTCGAACGCCCACCAAGTCCAAACAATGTTCGAACTTGTTTGTAATAACGGGCTTAGTCAACATATCTGCCGGATTATCTGCCGTACCAATCTTCTTGACCATTATAACTCCTTCAGATACGACTTTACGAATAAAGTGATACCGTACATCAATGTGTTTGGTTCTCT
This sequence comes from Rutidosis leptorrhynchoides, assembly GCF_046630445.1. NCBI lineage: Eukaryota > Viridiplantae > Streptophyta > Magnoliopsida > Asterales > Asteraceae > Rutidosis > Rutidosis leptorrhynchoides. The sequence goes on along the minus strand of NC_092334.1, from coordinate 677,940,139 downwards.
CATGATACACTTGGTTTTTAGTCAAATGTATGGCACTCTGGATATCACAATGCACCACAGTTTCGCCCTGTTGCAAACCCAGATCACCAACCAAACCCCTCAGCCACTTTGCTTCTTTCACACCCTCAGTCAGAGCCATGTATTCCGCTTCAGTTGTCGACAAAGCAACAGTCGATTGTAATGTTGCTTTCCAACTAATAGCACATTTTCCGAGAGTAAAAACATACCCAGTCTGAGACCTTCTCCGATCCAAATCACCAGCATAGTCTGAATCAACGTATCCGGTAACATTAATATTACCACCGTTATCAAATACTAAGCCAATATCTGTTGTCCCTCTGAGGTACCGAAGAATCCATTGCACTGCTTACCAATGAGCTTTCCCTGGACAATCCATATATCTACTCACCACGCTTACTGCATGCGCAATATCCGGTCTAGTACATACCATAGCATACATGATGCTACCCACAGCACTAGCATATGAAACATGTGACATATGCTCCACCTCCTCCTCAGTTTCAGGTGACAACGCCGATGAAAGTTTGAAATGTGCAGCAAGTGGAGTACTAACCGGTTTGGAGTTATCCATCCCAAAACGCTGAAGAACCTTCTCAATATATTTCTTTTGTGACAAATACAATTTTCCTTCACGTCTATCTCTGTAATCTCCATTCCCAATATCTTCTTAGCTGTACCCAAATCTTTCATCTCAAACTCACTTTTGAGTTGAGATTTTAACTGATAGATCTCAGACATGTTTTTCGAAGCAATCAACATATCATCCACATATAACAGCAAATAAACGTACGAGCCATCTGGAAGCTTCTTGTGATATACACAACTATCATAATCACTCCGCGAGTAACATTTACTAGTCATGAATACGTCAAACCGCTTATACCATTGTCGAGGTGATTGCTTCAAGCCATATAATGACTTTTTCAGCAAACAAGCATAATCTTCCTTTCCTTTGACCACAAATCCCTCTGGCTGGCGCATAAAGATCCGTTCCTCCAACTCACCATGTAAGAATGCTGTCTTGACATCTAGTTGTTGCAGCTCCATATCAAGTAAAGCAACCATGACAAGTAACACGCGAATAGATGTATGCTTTACGACCGGTGAGAAAACTTCATTAAAGTCAACTCCCTCTCTCTGAGTAAAGCCTTTTGCTACAAGGCGTGCTTTGAACCTTTCATCTTCTACACCCGGAATTCCATCCTTCTTTTTGAAGATCCATTTGCATCCAACAATCTTCTGACCTTTTGGCGGTTTCACCAGCTCCCACGTATGATTCTTATAAAGAGACTCCATCTCTTCATTCATAGCTACAGACCACTTTGCAGATTCTGGGCCACTTATAGCTTCACGATATGTAGCAGGTTCTTGGACCTCTATATCTTCTGCCATACTCAGGGCATAAGCTACCAAATCTGCATGCCCAAACCGTTGTGGTGGTTTTATTGCTCGTCGTTCTCTATCTCTTGCTAGATTATAATTCTGTAGATCATGTTGCTCATCTGACTGATCTTCTGGTGTCATTTGATCAACACCAGAGTCATGTACGTCTTCTACAACGGGCTCGACAGGAGTCCATCATTTTCTAAAACCAATTGGTATTAGAGGGACTTCCCCTTAGACTTATATACATACATTTATTTTTGTCTCTCTCCTATGTGGGATAGGTTTGCACCCCAACAATCCTCCCCTCAAACCGAAGACCACATCACCGAGCCTCCCCTTCAACGATACTCCCGCCATCTTATATCACCGGTCTCTTCTTTCACTACCGGGACACGCCTCTTATACCGCCGATCTCTTTCTTTCACTTTTTCTTTCACCATCGGGACACGCCGCACTTCCACTCCTTGGGAAGGAAGACTTTCGATATAAGGCACCATGGCTCCATTATCGTTGGCAAACTGAGGGGTGTGCCATGTCGCACCATGCGCTTAGGGGTGCGCCACCACATCGGGCTATAGCCTAGCTCTGATGCCATTTTGTTGTGATTTAGCGCAGTTTCAAGACCCGAGAAATTAATAGAACAATTAAGCAATAAATAAAGACACAAGGATTTACGTGGTTCGGCGTGAGGCCTAGTCCACGGGCGGAAGCAGAGATGAATTTTACTAGCAAATATGGCAAACCCGAGGTTACAATGTATCACTCTAATCTAGGCTCCGAAAAATACTAACAGAGTATTTGGACCACTCACTAGATTATAACACTTCCCTCGTAACTCACTCGTATAGAATTTTGACTAACAATTCTATACCACTCTTTTCTCTATATTTTCTTACAAGTACAAGAGTTATTTTGAACTCTTTCACTTTGCATGAGATGAGAAATATAGCAGCTTCTCTTCTCCTTTTATAGTAGAAAATAGTAGGTGAAGGCTTGTGTGAATAATGAGACTTTTACATGGCCACCTTTTAATTACCATGTGTTGAATGCAAAATATCAAAGCTGTCGTTGAGTTGAAATCTTTGACAATCACAATTGCATTTAGGCCACACAACTACCATGTGACAAAAGTCTATGTATAGTGAATTTGACTTCCATGGCATACAATTCTAGAATGAGAATTGAGCCACCTTAAACATGTGGATATTAATCCACCGTCCAACAGTGTCACTAAGTGACATGGTGGGGGACGGGTGAGTGACACACTCCTGGTGCTCTAACTGTGACTTCATGATGCTATTTTTTTTTATCATTTACGAGTACTCTATAATATCTTTTCAACCACGCTCTTAGTGAGCCAAGAAAACCATAGGCACTTAATGATAACATAACAATAACAATAATAGGATAGAACAAATAGGGTTTATAAGATATCTTTTCACCATTTTTGTGACTTGTGGGACAACTTCATATTCAACTTCAGAATCCATTTTAGTACCAATGTATCTTGTTCATCTCATCTCCTGTTCATTTATCATCTGGTGGCTGATTGTTTTACCGTTAAGTGCTCTCAGCCTGCCAAACCAACTGTATCTTGCTCTTTGTTGTACATAAGGCCTCTTTGTGTAATTTGACTGCTAAAAAAAATTCCATTTGGTTTTCTAAGATGCTGAAACCTGTATCATTTAGACACTGATTAAATCTGACCTTTTCTCAAAATGGACTATCTTTACCCGAACCTGTTATGACCTATACCTGTTTTGATTCATGACCTGACCCGCCCATTTCAAATGGGACAATTTAATTTCAATGAATTATAATGGTATTGTTTGATAAGGTATCTACTACTACGTAGTATCTTTTTACTGTGTATAAGCTTTTTTTATGTTATTATTCAATCATTACTAACTCTAAATAATGTTAGGTAGTATAGCTTTTTTTTGTCAAGCACTCACTCTTGTCACTACCGGTATGAAATTTATGATAGATAGGCAGAAGCACTCACTCTTGTCACTACCGGTATGAAATTTATGATAGGCAGAATCAGATTAATTACTCGAACTATATTACTCAGATGATCACTCTTATAACGTGTATCCAATGAAATTCATATTGTCATACATTTTTTCCTTTTTTCAGGAAGAAGCGTTTGAAAACTACAATTAGCTAACAACACAATTCGTCAAACTCGCTACAACGTCTTGAACGTAAACGAAGACGCACGTCACGAAGAAATTCGCACACACTACAAATCATCAATCCTAACTTCACATCCAGATAAGATACAACATACCACAAATTCTAACTGCAATAACCCACAACCAAAATCTCTTGAATCCAAACAGCCTGGGAAATATTAGGAGACGTAAAGTCACGAGCTTTATATGACATGGAGCTTCGCGTTTCAAGACAAGAGGACATATATGTGGCCGACGTGGCATCACTTGGGCTACCTTGTGGTTCTTGTTCGTTGAGAATTCGTTTATTAATTAAACAAGCTCCACTTGATTCTTGATTCATGGTTTTGATTATACAGAGTATTTCGGCAACATATATGTGGCCGAAACGGAAACAGAGAACATGGAATGTATATTTCTGAGTCGTGACGACATGTTATATAATCTTTAGCCTTCAACACTACTTGTTATGCTGTCACTAATACCTCCGAAGGGCCATTAGCCTAGTGGTATCGGGTAACTCATCAAGAGGTTGTGGGTTCAAGTTTTGTAAATATTCATGGATATCTTTGATACGTGTCAGATTTCTTTTACCACAAATTAAAAATTTTAATTGCAGGCTTTCTTTTATCAACCCGATAGTGTTTAAGGAGTCGATAGCTTATTTATGATCCAGATGGCATGTTATAAGCAGCATCAAATTGTTACTAAGATGGTAAGCTCAGTTTGATACATTGCTAAATCAAATGAGAGCTACTTATCAGTATTGCAATTGGTTTCACTGTTGGGCGATTAAGAGTTAAGAAGGCAATATGAATCAACAAGAACTAAAAGAGTAGCAAATTAGTTAAAATAAAAAGTTACCAAATTCCTAAAATGTATGTATTCAAACCATGATATTTACTAAAGTGGCCAAAAAATACTCCGTAATTAGTTATATATTCTTATTAAATAAAACATTAATTTGTTAGTTTTACAAATGACAATGATAATACTAATAATAAAATAGTCTTAAAAATACGCTTCAAATCGACAACACAAACATAGATAGTTACCAAATTCCTAAAATATATGTATTCAAACCATGATATTTACTAAAGTGGCTAAAAAAATACTCCGTAATTAGTTATATATATATATATATATATATATATATATATATATATATATATATATATATATATATATATATATATATTATAAAATCAAACATTAAATTCTTAGTTTTACAAATGACAATCACAATCACAATAACAATAACAAAAACCATAACCATAACCATAACCATAACAATAACAATAACAATAACAATAACAATAACAATAACAATAACAGGATGAATACACAAGATTTCGATAATGACGAAACGGTTTCAAACATCCTGAATACACAAGATCATATACTACATAGCTGGATGAAAAATATTCGAAAAGTTAAAGACAACCGTTTCCAATCTTCAAGGCTAACATGGTTAAACATCAAAGGGGTCCCGATTTCTTGTTGGTCTGAAAGAAATTTTAAAAAAATCGCAAATTGGTATGGACCCACCTTTGATTTCCATAACTGCTCTTTCAATGGAAACCAAAACCTTATTGTGGGCAGAGTTTTAGTCAAATTATGGGGTGAACTCATCAACACTACCATTCAAATCAAAACTGGTGAACAACTGTTCTATGTCCAAATTTTTGAAGATTCAAATAGTATGGTCGAGATTGAAATGGAAGAAGCAGATGCCTCCGATTCTCTTCCCGACCACAATTCTGATGCTGAACATCAATCGATGGTCGAGGCATCTGAAAATGAATCCGATTCTGATGATGAACCCAGATCGCCGCCGGTTGAAGCTTTCCCGGAGTTTGCCGGAAGTGATGACACTTCTAGATTCATCGCCACGTCAGCAAATTTTTTCAACAGTAATGTCGGCCTCGGAAATACACAAAATAATTATGGAAAAAGCAATTCAACTGATGATACGGCTGATTCTATTCCCAATACACATCCTAACGGTTATTCAGCTCACATCCCCAAATCCGTTCGCCCCACTAACCTAGAAAATCCCCATCTTGAAGACGATTCAGTTTTCAATATAGATGTTAATGTTAATTGCAATCCCTCAGATAAATTAAATGCTGAAAAGGTCAGCCCACTCAACACCCAAAATGAGTCCGTAAGCCCAATAGCTGTTAACCCTTCCACGAGCCCAATAGCCAAATCTAATAATTCTTGTAGCCCAAATGGAGATAACCAATCCGAATCAAATCAGTTACCTATCCCTTCCTCCTGCCCAAATCCTATCGACCCTATTGAAATCAATTCCTCCCAAGACGATTTAAATTCTTCTTCTGCAACAAAAATCCAGGAAGATGCTATTGGACTATCTAATCCTTGTTTCAACTGTATTCAGAGTGAAGGAAAGACAGATTCAAAGCACACGATGTTTAAGTTTTCATCTAAAACCTCTAAGAGCAATCACAAGAAACCGACAAACAGATCTATCAAAATTGAATTAAGCAAAAAGGCAAAGAAAATTGACGATGAGATAACCCATAAGAAAAGGAAAAAATACGAAGGGCAGACAGCTTCTTCTTCGGCTAATATACTCTGGTCCAGTGTAAGGAAATGGAACGGTTCCTCAAAAATACGTTATGCTAAAGCCCAAGCAAGAATCCCACATAAAAAGTGCAATTCCAAATCTAAACCAAGCTCTCGATCCATCGGTAAGAAAAAGGTAAAGGTATCCCTATCCGAGAACTCTATTAGTGTTAACCAAATTGGTGACATCCTTGGTTTATCAAGGAAGAATACCCATCAGTGACAGGTTCCCCCTTTTTTCGTGTCTTGAATTTTTTTTTTATATTGTTATAATGAAGATTCTATCATTAAACATTAGAGGTTTAGGTAAAGATGAAAAGGAAAAATTCAACTGGTTCAAAAAACTTTGCAATCATGAAAATCCACAGCTAATTGCCCTGCAAGAAACTAAACGTAAAAAACTTTCTGAAAATTGGATCCAATGTATGTGGGGTAATTCAAACTTTAAATACTCTGTTAAAAACTCCAAAGGTATTTCGGGCGGTTTATTAATGGTTTGGGATCCTTGTTTTTTTGATGCTAATCAAGTTGTTGAACGTGAATCCTTTATTGCGGTAAAAGGAAAGTGGAAAGGCGCAGGTACTGAACTTATTGTGATCAATGTCTACGGACCTCACTCGGATGAAGCTAAAAAGAAGATGTGGGATGATCTTAACGAAGTCATGAATATCGATGGCGTAATGTGGTTAGTTTTGGGTGATTTCAACGAGGTACGGTTCTCCACCGAAAGAAAAAATACCAAATTCTCTGAAGTTAGAGCTGCTCGATTCAACAAGTTTATCAAAGATAACAATCTCTTCGATATCCCACTTGGTGGAAGACTATACACCCGTATTAGTGATAATGGTCGAAAGTTTAGTAAATTGGACCGTTTTCTTGTCTCTGAAGGCTTCATTACCCAATGGCCAAATGTTAACGCTATGATCCTAGACAAGAAATACACTGACCATTGCCCTATTTTGTTAAAAGATAGCGAGGTTGATTTTGGTCCTAAGCCTATAAAAGTATTTGATGATTGGCTTAATCATAAAGAATCTCAAGATATCATCAGTAAAGCGTGGGAAATGGATGTCAATAGTTCTAAACCTGATTGTATTTTTCGTGACAAAATGAAAAATGTCAAATTGGCACTTCGAAAGTGGTACTCCACCTCTCCTGGAAAAATCAACTCTGAAATCGATGAGCTTACTAAACTTGTAAACGAATGGGAAAGGAAGGCCGAACAAGCTGACCTATCCTGTGATCAGAGACAAGCATGGATGAAAGATCGTGAAACCCTTTTCCAAAAAGAAAAGACCCGTATCGAGATGCTTAAACAGAAGTCACGCTATAAATGGTCGCTGGAAGGTGACGAAAATAGTAAGTTCTTTCACTCCACCATTCGCAAAAGACAACACAAAAATAATATTCATGGCATAAAAATGGGGGGATTATGGTCATCTAACCCTTCGGATATAAAAAAGGAAGCCCACGACTTTTTCAAAAAGCTCTTTGATAAACAAGAAAAAAGCAATAATTTTGATCTAAACGATTGGAACGGTCCTAAACTTGATCAAAGTAAGGCCAACTGTCTAGAAGCTAAATTTAGTGAAAAAGAGATACTCGAGGCTATAAAGGGTTGTGGCAAAAACAAAGCCCCGGGGCCGGACGGGTTTAATTTTTTGTTTTTTTCAAAATTTTGGGACATTATCAAAACTGACCTCTTAAAGGCTATCAATTGGTTTTGGGAGTCGGGCTCCATCTCGAATGGTTGTAACGCGTCCTTTATCACCCTTATTCCAAAAGTGCACGACCCCCTAAACTTCTCAAATTTCAGGCCCATTAGTCTCATAGGAAGCTATTATAAAATTGTCTCAAAGATTCTTTCAAATAGAATTAGGAATATCGTCCCGTGGCTTATAGGCGAAGAGCAAAGTGCTTTTATCAGTGATAGATATATCCTTGACGGTGTTTTAGTAGCTCTTGAAACCATTGACGATCTCAAAGAAAAAAAGCAAAAAAGTTTCATTTTTAAAGTCGATTTTGAAAAAGCCTTTGACTGTCTTGATTGGGATTTCTTAAAATAAATCATGGGTTTTATGGGTTTTGGGGAGAAATGGATTAAATGGATAAACGCTTGTCTTACTTCCACCTCTATTTCCGTGCTCATAAATGGGTCCCCAACCGAACAATTTTTTCCGAAAAGAGGAGTTAGACAGGGTGACCCGCTTTCCCCCATCTTATTCATCATCGCGAGTGAAGGTTTAAACTACCTTCTTAATTTGGCCATTTCGAAAAATCTTATAAGTGGTGTAAATGTTGGCCGAGATAAAGTGATTGTATCACATTTACAATATGCCGATGACACAATCATTTTCGGGAAATGGAACAAGTTGGAAGTAAGAAACACTCTAAAAATTCTAAAATGTTTTGAAGATCTCTCGGGCTTAAAAATCAATCTAAACAAAAGTTGTGCTTATGGGATTAGAATCTCAAAAGATGAACTAACATTGTTAGCCTCTTGGTTTGGGTGCAAGGAGGGATCCTTTCCTTTTAACTATCTCGGGCTCCCGATAGGTGAAAACTTAAAATTACATAAAAGTTGGAAACCCGTTTTCGACAAATTTAAAAATCGCCTCTCGGATTGGAAAGCAAAAACCATTTCTTTTGGGGGAAGACTCACTTTAATCAAGTCGGTTCTTAATAGTCTTCCACTATATTTTTTTCTCGCTTTTCAAGGCCCCTATCAGTGTCATTAACGAGTTAGAAGGTTTGCGTCGGAATTTTTTTTGGGGAGGTACTTATGATAAGAAAAAAATGGCATGGGTCAATTGGAACTAAATCATGCTTCCTTATGATTTTGGTGGTTTTAATGCCGGCTCGCTCAAAACAAAAAATCTTGCTTTATTAACAAAATGGTGGTGGCGGTTTCTTAACTTTAATAACTCGTTTTGGGCTAGAATTATAAAAAGCATTTATGGGGATTTTGGGGGGTTGGGCTGCTTTTCTCAATCACATTGCTCCGATTTTAAAAATTTTTTAGGGAGAACGTGGTTCAATATTATTAATGTCAAACACACCCTAACTAAGTTAGGGTGCGATATTTCTAACGCGTTTGTTAAGGTTGTTGGTCAGGGTTCAGAGACTCGTTTTCGGGAGGAATCTTGGTGCGGTGATGAATGCTTTCGATCAGCTTTTCCTAGGCTGTACAGACTGGAGACTAATAAAAATGTTATGGTTGCAAACCGGATTAAATGGTCTGACTCTGTTATTTTCAGTTGGGAATGGAGCAGCACCCCGAAATGGAGAGCTGCCAGCGAACTAGCTGCTCTAATCGAGAAACTGTCGAGTTTTACCCCTTCCGGAAAACAAGAAGATGAATGGAAATGGAAATACCAAAATAATGGAATTTTTTCTTCGAAATCTCTAGTTAACATCATCGACGAACTGTCTGATGCTTCAAACGGCCCCCCGTGCCTACTCCTGTCAACTCGCTCTTACCTCAAAAAGTCGGTATCTTCATCTGGAGAGCCTCCCAAAACAAACTTCCTGTTCGCTCCGAATTGGATAAACGTGGCATCGATCTCCACTCTACTAGATGTCAGGTTTGTGACGATGATATCGGGACTCTTCAACATTCCATTATTTCATGTAAATTCTCTATGGAAGTATGGGAGTATATTAGAAAGTGGTGGCATCTTGATCGCTTAGATATTGAAAACATCTCGGATCTTGCTAAAGCCGCAAACCCAAATTTTTTGAATCCTCACGAGGCCTCCGTATGGCAAGCGGTTGTATGGGTTACGAGCTATCTCCTGTGGAAAAATCGTAATGACCACGTTTTTGGTAAGAGTCCTCTTAGCTCCTCCAAGATTCTTTCCGATATTCAATCAAAATGTTTCGAATGGATTAATTGTCGCGGAAAAAGGTTTGAATTAGAGTGGCTAAGTTAGTTTACGGATCCGCGCGCCGCAATCCTCATTGCCAAATCAAAAGAAGGAATCGGTTAATTGTAGGTTTTTGCTCCTATTCCCATTGTTTTGCATAATCATGAAACTAAGTGGGTGGTCTTAGTATTGCTTTGTCGCCGAATTTTCGGCACTGCAATTCTATCTCTATCCGGCTTGATGTTTTCAAGTTGCTTTCTAATTGTGTTAACAGTGGGATATGGGTTGCTTTTCCTACTTTTCCTATGTTTCGAGTTTTAATTCTTGTATAGGCAATGTTTAGGCATGTAAATTCTTAGCTTTCTCGGTCTCGTGTTCCTGTTTATGCCTTGTTGTTTGGTGATGTTTTATTTCTCCTGTATGTTTTTTATTCTTTTCTAATAAAAAGTTTGGCTTTTCAAAAAAAATAAAAAAATAAAATAACAATAACAATAACAATAACAATAACAATAATAATAATAATAATAATAATAATAATAATAATAATAATAATAATAATAATAATAATAATAATAATAATAATAATAATAATAATAATAATAATAATAATAATAATAATAATAATAATAATAATAATAATAATAATAATAATAATAAGGGTTGGAACTTCTCCATGGCATTGTTGATATGATCTCTCAATTTATGTAATTTCTAGGGGAAGCTGTTTTTACTTTATTTGCAAGACTTCACTATTGACTAGAGAAAATCGTTAGTCTAATATATCCTGAAACTTTAGGTCCAATCCATTTTGGATCACTTTTTCGGGGTTAATCCGACCTTTCCAATGCATTTACTCTTGCTTAACAACCCAATCACAATGCATAAGTACCGGAAGCACCGGTTCAGAATTAAACACCTTCATTGACTCCCTAACTGGGGGTGTGTGTTGGCTTGGAGCGAGTTGATTTATTAATGCTTGAGCTCGACATCCTAACATTAGGAATGAGACTTTTGATTAGAATCTTTAAGTTAAGTTTAGTAAAGCATAAGTGTTAAGATTATAAGGCAATCCTAAGTGCTTTAAAGTTTAAGGTGTGATGACCCGGGAATTTCCGACCAAATTTAAACTTAATCTTTATATGTTTCCGACACGATAAGCAAAGTCTGTATGTTGAAGTTTTAAAAACTTTGAACTATGTCTATGTATACATTTCACCTTTAGACTGTTCCTGACGATTCACGAACAATTATCCGTAAATATGTATGTATATGTAAATGTAAATATATGTATATTAATTTAAATTTATAAAATATAATTTAAACATTAAAGTTAGATATGTAAAATAAGATATAAAGTAACTAAAATAAATCTTCATATATATATATATATATATATATATATATATATATATATATATATATATATATATATATATATATATATATATATGAATTCTATACATAAATCATATTAGTGTCATAATAGATATATAGACATATATAATTGCTAATTATTAAAGATTCAATAAGTGATATAATTGGTAAATATGATATAATTAATAAATTGTAATAATAATATATTAAATGTAAATACAAATAGAAACAAATGACATAGCAATATTATTACTTTCATTATTAATATCAAAGTTTGTATTATCAATATAACATACAACTTTGAATTTTGATATATATAAATGATTATAGTATTATTACTAATAATATTACTATCCTTGCTAAAAATTATCATTTGTAATTAAAAATTATTATTTTCATTAATTTTATTACTTTATAGTATTATTTTGATAAGTATAAGTTATTATGTTATTATTATCATAAACATCATTAATATCCTTATAACTAATATTATTTTAAGTACCATTAATAATATTATCATTTTTTTATGATTATCTTTATAAATATTATTACAAGTAATATTATTAATACTATTATTATTATTATTAGAAAATAACACAAACTATTTTTTATCATTAATAATATTAATTTTATTATTATTATTAGTATATTTTTTTATAATTAATACAATTATAATTAGTAAATAATAACTTATTATCTATTAATTTCTAATTAAATAAAACCGTATATATATTGACTTGTTGAATCAGGGTTGTTTCCTGTCACTCTCCATCTTTTGATTAATTGTTAAATTAGTACAAAACACTGCTCAATCCAGAGAACAAGTCTAAAATTTGTTAGAAAGGAATCTGCTTTTTAGTTTTTATTTTATTTTATTTCTGTACTGGGCAAGATAAATCTGTCGACCAAATTGAGGGATATAAAGGAAAGGATGAAACACACACGTACACCGTCTCCTTCGACTCATAGTCGCCATCCACCACCATCTCAACCCTACAACCACCGGCCATCACCGGCAGCCACTCCCAACTGTGAACAATCACCACTTTAAAACCGCCGTGTTCATCTCACTCTTTCTACAAATTTTTTTTTTTGACAACCAAAACCATCACTTTTCCATTGTTGTTGAGCAACCATGATATCATCACTACATCTCCAGAGGCGAGTCACCTCTCCTGCCGTTCCGGTCCGATAAACCACCCAACCGGCACCTTTGTCTCTCTCTCTTATGTTTGTTCAAGAACCATCACAACCACGGACCGACCATCCATAACCGTCAACAGCTTTTTGCATGTATATATTTTTCTCTTTTCTTTGAGCATCTCCGCCACCATAACCCGTCACGGGCCACCCTGCAACAACCCTATCACCACCATACAAACGCCACCATCTTCACCTCACCACCTTGTAAACCACCACCCTACAACACCCACGATCACAACCACCACCATCTTTGTCTAACATACATTTGTTCGTTGTGGAGGCTTGAAACCCACATGCTCGGTCACCAACAACACGACCATCTATTTCTCTGTATCATTCAGTTCACCATGATTACCACCATCCAACACCCGTCAACAAAAACACCATCACCTTAGCCACTATCTGTTTCTCTTACGATTAAAAAAAAAGAAACACCTCGGTAAACTGCTATCCTTTTCTTCTTCTTCCGTGTCCATCGAAAAACACCCAACAAACCACCCCACATATATTTTTGCTGTTACAACAAGGTTAGTGACAAAGTTGATAATTTAAAGATTTTAAAAAGAAAAGTGATTATATAATAATCACAACTTGATATTAATTGGGCACATGGACGAATTTTTACCAATTACTTCATTTTTGATGATTGAATGGTGGGGACACACACATGAGGAAAGTCCTATGGTTTTAAGAAGAAGAAAAAAAAAGATATTAACATGGACTTTTATTAATTTAAAAATAAGATAGACAAATGTATTCCATTAAGATATAGTTAGTGGGATAATGGTAGGGTCAGGATTTGGAAAATGAAATTTAGAATCAATTGTCTAGCGAGAATTTTGAGCCGTATACTTTATTTTATTGGACTTCCTACGTAGGCTTATGATATTAGTATTGAGCCGAGGTAATTTTGGGCCGTGAATGGATAAGTTGGTAAGTGGGATTGTTGGGCTGTGAAACAAGTAATTCGATTGGGCTACCATTTTCAGTTGGGCCGAAGTTCATTTTTCTTTTGGGCCGAAGGGAATAGGATAAAAATAAATGGGTTCATATTAAATCACCAAGATAGAAATGGTTGAGTGGTGTGGGGTGTTGCTAGGGTGAGCGAAAGGTCGCGGGTTCGAGCCCCGTCTGAGGCATCCTTTTTTAGGGAAAAAGCTTTTAAAGGTAGTTTCAAGTATTATTATTTTTATTGTTATTATTATTATTAATTGTTGTTGTTATTAAGTTAAGTATTATTATCACCAATATTAGTAATATGATTATTAGCATAATTAATAGTATTATCATTAAGTATTATTATTATCATTATTATTAGTACCATTTGTAGTAAAATTATTATTATTATTATTATTATTATTATTATTATTATTATTATTATTATTATTATTATTATTATTATTATTATTATTATTATTATTATTATTGTTGTTGTTGTTGTTGTTGTTATTGTTGTTGTTATTATTATTATTATTATTATTATTATTATTATTATTATTATTATTATTATTATTATTATTATTATTATTACTCTTATTGTTATTTTTATCATTATTATTTTTATTATCATTATTATTATTTTTAACATTAATATCATTATTTTTAACATTATTATTATTATTATTATTATTATTATTATTATTATTATTATTATTATTATTATTATTATTATTATCATCATTTTTATTACTAGTATCATTATTAATGTTATTACAACTATATTATTATTAAAAGAATCATTTTTAGTAAAGTTATTATTTTTATTAAACTTATTATTAAAGTTATTATTTTAAAACTATCATTAGTATTATTATTAGAATTATCATAAATTTTATCATAATTAGTATTATTTTTATCATTATTATTATTAGTATTATTAATATATCAAATGAAGATTTTCTATATAAAAAAAAATATATATTTAGGACATAAAACCTAACCATATTAATAATTTTGTAATAAATGTTAAAAATCTATAATAAAAAAAATTAAATATTTCTAATTAAGTTATTAATAAAATCACTGATAATATATATATTTGTTCGATTACTATTACATGTATTAATACATATAAACGATATAGGTTCATGAATTCGAGGCCAGCCCTATACTTGTTCAATGTCGTCATATGTATTTTTACTACAAAATACAGTATGGTGAGTTTCATTAATCTATTTTTAAATGTTTTTGCAATATATATTTTTGGGACTGAGAATGCATGCGCTTTTATAAATGTTTTATTAACTGTTTACAATAATTATATGCGTGAGTTTCATTTGCTCCCTTTTTAAATGCTTTTGCAATTTATATTTTTGGGCTGAGAATACATGCGCAACTTTTATAACTGTTTTACGAAATAGACACAAGTAATCGAAATTACGTTCTATGGTTGAATGATCGAAACTGAATATGCCCCTTTTTATTAAGTCTGGTAATCTAAGAATTAGGGAACAGACACCCTAATTGACGCGAACTCTAAAGATAGATCTATCGGGCCCAACAAGCCCCATCCAAAGTACCGGATGTTTTAGTACTTCGAAATTTATATCATGTCAGAAGGAGGATCCCGGAATGATGGGGATATTCTTATATGCTTATTGTTAATGTTGGTTACCAGGTGTTCAATCCATATGAATGATTTTTGTCTCTATGCATGGGACGTATGTTTATGAGAAATGAAAATCTTGTGGTCTACTAAAATATTGGAAATGATTATTTATGTTAAACTAATGAACTCACCAACCTTTTTGGTTGACACTTGAAAGCATGTTTATTCTCAGGTATGAAAGAAACATTCCGCTGTGCATTTGCTCATTTTAAAGACAGTATTTGGAGTCGATCATCGCAATGGAACCAGTTGTTGGTGACTTCGTCCAGATGGATTAGGACGGGTCCTTTCAGTTGGTATCAGAGCGGTGGTCTTAGCGAACCATGTCTGCATTAGTGTGTCTAACTGATAAGTCGTTAGGATGCATTAGTGAGTTTGGACTTCGACCGTGTCTGCATGTCAAAAGTTTTGCTTATCATTTCATGTCGAAAATTACCTGCTTATCATTCTTAGAGAATCACTTGCTTATCACTCTTAGTCTAGACACGTTTTACTGCATTTACTGCATGAATAGTGTATAGACAAAATTCATATCTTAGCGTATCTGCTACTTCATATCTTAGCGTATCTGTTACTGTAACTTTGCCTGACAACTTCCGTAGATTCCTCCGTAATTTATGGGATTTTAGTATTATATATGCATATGTAAATTATGTATTGCAGGATACTAATCTATATCCTATAATCTATTTCTTATCGAAAATCTTTCATCTGATCGTACGAGATGGATCCTGCAACCAGTTCGAGTCCCTCAGATTCCGATAACTATTCCGATAGTTATTTCGACAGCTATTCCAACATAGATGTCCACCTAAGCTCCGAAAACAGCGTCATCAGAATGAATCAACATATCAGCCATTATCAATTCATCTGATGGGTTCGTAGTCGACTTAAATAATGGAAACGCGCAGAAGGCAATCCCTTCCACCAACCGAATTCACCTCTTGAAAATGAACCTGAAGCGTTTACTGGTGAACCTGTTCGAGACACCATTTTCAGTCTCATTTCAAGGGTAACTCGACAAGATTATATTCTATCCACAATTCTGAACCTTATTCATTCGCTCGTTCCGATCGACAATCATCCTGGAGTAATAAGTCAACGAGCTTCGCGTTCGGGTTGTAGCTTTGAAACATATGGTGCAAAACGTACCAGCTTCAGCAACAGCACCAGCAACATCAATACCATCAACAATCCATGCTTCAATATCATCATCTGTACTTTGAGTATGATCTTCGTTCTACGTATCGTTCTACCTTATTTATCTTCGTTCGACATGGCGAATATGTAATCTCTAAAGTTTTAGAGATTATTTATTCTAGTTCCAACCTAAAAGCAAATGAGTTTAATACCATATTAACTCATTAAATCTATGAATACATCTGAAGAAAATATATATGTATATATGTTTTCATAAAGATTGTAATTAAAAATTCTTTCGTACAAACTGTTAATGGTGAAAATATTTTAACGGGTAGGTAATACCCGAGGAATATTTAGATTTCACTTTAATAAGTTATACTGTACATTCTTAGAATCTGATTCAACATTCATTTACTATCCTAATTACATCTACAGATATACGAATCCGTTCACCGCAGAACAACCATTTTTATTCAATTTCATATTTGGATTTTGACTTGTCATAATCCAACAAGTGGCATAATGAAGAAAACATTGGACAAAATAAAAGTTGTTAGAAACAAACGATTTAACTAATTGGAATTTTGTTAAGAATCCACGCTAACTGTTCCTAGCTAACTGGTTACATTTTATTTATCGCAATTTAATTATCGCAATTTACATTCTCGCAATTTTATTTATCGTCATTTAATTTCTGTTATTTATTTTACGCACTTTATTTATCGTCATTCTGTTATTTACGCATTTTAAATATCGGGACACGTATACAATGTTTCGACATATCATATCGACCCATCTATATATAATATATATATACTTTGAGTTGTGATCGAGTCTGAGACATGTACACGGGTCACGATATTTATTAATTAATTCGAACATTATATATTAAACTATATATAAATTATTAGACTGTTAACTGTGGACTATCGACTGTGGACTAATAACATTGGACAATTAAAATGAATTAAAATATTGATTATAATATATGAAACTAAACAATTCTTCAAGTTGTCACTTGATTTCGTCTTAAACATCATTTGTATCTTCACGATTACATTCTGCGTTCAAACCTTTCATGATTCTTGAAAACACCTCAATCGAGAGTATGAACCAATCGCACTTCATTTACGGGAGAAAAGATTTATGCATATAGTTATGCACCTGAAAAACTCTCGGAAACTGAGTAAACGCTTAACACATAGCTGTGCTAATTCCTTTAGTGTTATTATTACCCAAAATAACTTTGCAGTTCTTCTTCAAAATAGCCAATTTTGTCACAGCTTCAGCAAGACAACTTCGACTTTTCGTTCGAAACAACCTTATTATAACCTTGATATATACGCGTGCTCTTTTATCATTACCGGGGAACCTTTCATATTCCACCATATTACCATCAACGTTTAATCATCTAAAAACACAATTCTCCTGAAACCATCTCGGATTAATAACCGATGATTCAGATATCATAGCATTAAATACAGAGGAAATAGAAAAATGGTAGATGGTCTAAACGGCTAAAAGTTTGATGATAAAGAGGAGTGTTAGGAAACACTCAATAGAAAATTTAGTACCGAAAAGCAGATTATGCGAAACTATGAAGGAAGTCGTGGACAAATCACAAAGAATAAGTTTGACTACAAAGAATCCAAATGATTCTGTTTCTGATGAAATCTTTGGCGAATATCTTGCTTCCGAATCTAAACCCTTACGGATAAATCTTCTTCATCAATCCATCGATATTAGAAATTCCAAGATATCATCGTATCTTTAATTATAAATATCCTCTATATTTCTGAAGATATTTTCATAACTATTCTTACCTGAAATCATTAATCTCTTCATGATATCAGTGTTACATCATATAGAAACTGTTAGTTTCTATATTCTGTAAACTTTCGAGCTTAACATATGAATGTTATTGAAGTAATGTTGGGAACTGATGCATGAGTTACTATAATATAATGACACTTGATCAACGTGATTATATTACAGTAAGTCATGCTGAGTTCTAATGGGACGTGATGATTCACAGATCATAACGTCATCACATGTCATGTTACATAACTCTTTCATTCTGCTTAACTTCTGAACATATCAAGAAAGTATATTCTTGATAGTTCTATTCTCAGTGATTCTGGTAATTTGACAAATCAAATCGTGCTATTACGTTCTTTCTTGATTATAACATTAAATTCATTCGAAAATCCATACTTACAAATTCTAGACCATTACTCATTTTACTAGAGATCGAGAGGAGATTAAAAAGACGAAGAGCTCCGAAATATAAAGGAAGATATAAAACTCGACAACAACACTGAAATTACAATAATTAAAAATTAAAACATCACGACAATAAAAAAAAAAATTAAAAGATTACAATCAAACTACTCGTCATCGTCAATTGTCATCTGCAAAGTAGCATTCACCAGTCATTTCACCATCCGTGAGGTACTCTGGAGACATCGGTATTTCTCTTGATGCCTCAACTGATGCTTCAGCTGATTCATCGAGGTAACGATAACCCAACGTTTCTTCATCTTCAAGAACCGCATACAAAGAAATGCGTTTACCGCGATCTTCAATGGTATCTTTTATAAAGTACCATTGATCATCGGTACACAGAAAACTTGCCCTATAATCCGCATCATAATCGTCACTATAAAAGAACACAGACGTGAATTCACACGAAACTTTTTCCTTCAGAAAGGATAACAAAGCTTGTAAACCAACATCACGAATGTCGATATCTTCAAATGAAATACTGTCGCCCCACTCATATTCCTTCATTTGATTACGGAAATCACCCCCGTAATGAACATCGAATGAAATAATCATTGGGGGAAGTGTTAACATTTTGCAGTTTGGGAATGTTTGATTTTGATTTTGAGAAAGGCGGAAATATAAATGAAATATATGTTTGAATGTATAAAATGAAGTATATGGTTGGTGTTTATATAATGTAAAAGGGGTTGTTGGAATAGCCGTTGGGGATTTTATATATATATATATATATATATATATATATATATATATATATATATATATATATATATATATATATATATATATATATATATATATATATTATATGAACGGCTAAAAATTTAGGCGAGTTTTTGGGCAGAGATGGACAATGCCGTTGGGACCTCTCTCATGATAGTTTCATTCATACTCTTCGAATAATCGAATTATTTTATCTGTATTATTCGGTAAAGATGAAAACTCTATTTATCAGCTCATATTCGTCAAGAAAACATATTTATTGTTAGCCATGACGACCTCACTCAAATTTCGGGACGAAATTTCTTTAACGGGTAGGTACTGTGATGACCCGGGAATTTCCGACCAAATTTAAACTTAATCTTTATATGTTTCCGACACGATAAGCAAAGTCTGTATGTTGAAGTTTTAAAAACTTTGAACTATGTCTATGTATACATTTCACCTTTAGACTGTTCCCGACGATTCACGAACAATTATCCGTAAATATGTATGTATATGTAAATGTAAATATATGTATATTAATTTAAATTTATAAAATATAATTTAAACATTAAAGTTAGATATGTAAAATAAGATATAAAGTAACTAAAATAAATCTTCATATATTATATATATATATATATATATATATATATATATATATATATATATATATATATATATATATATATGAATTCTATACATAAATCATATTAGTGTCATAATAGATATATAGACATATATAATTGCTAATTATTAAAGATTCAATAAGTGATATAATTGGTAAATATGATATAATTAATAAATTGTAATAATAATATATTAAATGTAATTACAAATAGAAACAAATGACATAGCAATATTATTACTTTCATTATTAATATCAAAGTTTGTATTATCAATATAACATACAACTTTGAATTTTGATATATATAAATGATTATAGTATTATTACTAATAATATTACTATCCTTACTAAAAATTATCATTTGTAATTAAAAATTATTATTTTCATTAATTTTATTACTTTATAGTATTATTTTGATAAGTATAAGTTATTATGTTATTATTATCATAAACATCATTAATATCCTTATAACTAATATTATTTTAAGTACCATTAATAATATTATCATTTTTTTTATGATTATCTTTATAAATATTATTACAAGTAATATTATTAATACTATTATTATTATTATTAGAAAATAACACAAACTATTTTTTATCATTAATAATATTAATTTTATTATTATTATTAGTATATTTTTTTTATAATTAATACAATTATAATTAGTAAATAATAATTTATTATCTATTAATTTCTAATTAAATAAAACCGTATATAAATTGACTTGTTGAATCAGGGTTGTTTCCTGTCACTCTCCATCTTTTGATTAATTGTTAAATTAGTACAAAACACTGCTCAATCCAGAGAACAAGTCCAAAATTTGTTAGAAAGGAATCTGCTTTTTAGTTTTTTTTTTTATTTTATTTCTGTACTGGGCAAGATAAATCTGTCGACCAAATTGAGGGATATAAAGGAAAGGATGAAACACACACGTACACCGTCTCCTTCGACTCATAGTCGCCATCCACCACCATCTCAACCCTACAACCACCGGCCATCACCGGCAGCCACTCCCAACCGTGAACAATCACCACTTTAAAACCGCCGTGTTCATCTCACTCTTTCTACAAATTTTTTTTTTTGACAACCAAAACCATCACTTTTCCATTGTTGTTGAGCAACCATGATATCATCACTACATCTCCAGAGGCGAGTCGCCTCTCCTGCCGTTCCGGTCCGATAAACCACCCAACCGGCACCTTTGTCTCTCTCTCTTATGTTTGTTCAAGAACCATCACAACCACGGACCGACCATCCATAACCGTCAACAGCTTTTTGCATGTATATATTTTTCTCTTTTCTTTGAGCATCTCCGCCACCATAACCCGTCACGGGCCACCCTGCAACAACCCTATCACCACCATACAAACGCCACCATCTTCACCTCACCACCTTGTAAACCACCACCCTACAACACCCACGATCACAACCACCACCATCTTTGTCTAACATACATTTGTTCGTTGTGGAGGCTTGAAACCCACATGCTCGGTCACCAACAACACGACCATCTATTTCTCTGTATCATTCAGTTCACCATGATTACCACCATCCAACACCCGTCAACAAAAACACCATCACCTTAGCCACTATCTGTTTCTCTTACGATTAAAAAAAAAGAAACACCTCGGTAAACTGCTATCCTTTTCTTCTTCTTCCGTGTCCATCGAAAAACACCCAACAAACCACCCCACATGTATTTTTGCTGTTACAACAAGGTTAGTGACAAAGTTGATAATTTAAAGATTTTAAAAAGAAAAGTGATTATATAATAATCACAACTTGATATTAATTGGGCACATGGACGAATTTTTACCAATTACTTCATTTTTGATGATTGAATGGTGGGGACACACACATGAGGAAAGTCCTATGGTTTTAAGAAGAAAAAAAAAGATATTAACATGGACTTTTATTAATTTAAAAATAAGATAGACAAATGTATTCCATTAAGATATAGTTAGTGGGATAATGGTAGGGTCAGGATTTGGAAAATGAAATTTAGAATCAATTGTCTAGCGAGAATTTTGAGCCGTATACTTTATTTTATTGGACTTCCTACGTAGGCTTATGATATTAGTATTGAGCCGAGGTAATTTTGGGCCGTAAATGGATAAGTTGGTAAGTGGGATTGTTGGGCTGTGAAACAAGTAATTCGATTGGGCTACCATTTTCAGTTGGGCCGAAGTTTTAATGTTGGGTCGAGGTTCATTTTTCTTTTGGGCCGAAGGGAATAGGATAAAAATAAATGGGTTCATATTAAATCACCAAGATAGAAATGGTTGAGTGGTGTGGGGTGTTGCTAGGGTGAGCGAAAGGTCGCGGGTTCGAGCCCCGTCTGAGGCATCCTTTTTTAGGGAAAAAGCTTTTAAAGGTAGTTTCAAGTATTATTATTTTTATTGTTATTATTATTATTAATTGTTGTTGTTATTAAGTTAAGTATTATTATCACCAATATTAGTAATATGATTATTAGCATAATTAATAGTATTATCATTAAGTATTATTATTATCATTATTATTAGTACCATTTGTAGTAAAATTATTATTATTATTATTATTATTATTATTATTATTATTATTGTTGTTGTTGTTGTTGTTGTTGTTGTTGTTGTTGTTGTTGTTGTTGTTGTTGTTGTTGTTGTTGTTGTTGTTGTTGTTATTATTATTATTATTATTATTATTATTATTATTATTATTATTACTCTTATTGTTATTTTTATCATTATTATTTTTATTATCATTATTATTATTTTTAACATTAATATCATTATTTTTAACATTATTATTATTATTATTATTATTATTATTATTATTATTATTATTATTATTATTATTATTATTATTATTATCATTTTTATTACTAGTATCATTATTATTGTTATTACAACTATATTATTATTAAAAGAATCATTTTTAGTAAAGTTATTATTTTTATTAAACTTATTATTAAAGTTATTATTTTAAAACTATCATTAGTATTATTATTAGAATTATCATAAATTTTATCATAATTAGTATTATTTTTATCATTATTATTATTAGTATTATTAATATATCAAATGAAGATTTTCTATATAAAAAAATATATATATATTTAGGACATAAAACCTAACCATATTAATAATTTTGTAATAAATGTTAAAAATCAATAAAAAAAAATTAAATATTTCTAATTAAGTTATTAATAAAATCACTGATAATATATATATTTGTTTAATTACCATTACATGTATTAATACATATAAATGATATAGGTTCGTGAATCCGAGGCCAGCCCTATACTTGTTCAATGTCGTCATATGTATTTTTACTACAAAATACAGTATGGTGAGTTTCATTAATCCCTTTTTAAATGCTTTTGCAATATATATTTTTGGGACTGAGAATGCATGCGCTTTTATAAATGTTTTATTAACTGTTTACAATAATTATATGTGTGAGTTTCATTTGCTCCCTTTTTAAATGCTTTTGCAATTTATAATTTTGGGCTGAGAATACATGCGCAACTTTTATAACTGTTTTACGAAATAGACACAAGTAATCGAAATTACGTTCTATGGTTGAATGATCGAAACTGAATATGCCCCTTTTTATTAAGTCTGGTAATCTAAGAATTAGGGAACAGACACCCTAATTGACACGAACTCTAAAGATAGATCTATCGAGCCCAACAAGCCCCATCCAAAGTACCGGATGTTTTAGTACTTTGAAATTTATATCATGTCCGAAAGAGGATCCCGGAATGATGGGGATATTCTTATATGATTATTGTTAATGTCGGTTACCAGGTGTTCAATCCATATGAATGATTTTTGTCTCTATGCATGGGACGTATGTTTATGAGAAATGAAAATCTTGTGGTCTATTAAAATATTGGAAATGATTATTTATGTTAAACTAATGAACTCACCAACCTTTTTGGTTGACACTTGAAAGCATGTTTATTCTCAGGTATGAAAGAAACATTCCGCTGTGCATTTACTCATTTTAAAGACAGTATTTGGAGTCGATCATCGCAATGGAACCAGTTGTTGGTGACTTCGTCCAGATGGATTAGGATGGGTCCTTTCATAAGGCATGAAAGGTTATAGTTTCCTAGATTGCTAAGGCACCCTAGCTAGCAAGTAAGGGCTTTTTAGGGTTAGGGTTTGGGATTTTTCACTTTAGTCCTTGTACTTTAGTCTAGCTTAACAAATCCTTAATTATCCAAGTTTATTTATTTTAAGTACACAAGTCTTAAAGTTATTTATTTGTTTACGGATGTTAATTAACTTATTATTTTTTTTTAACTTGTCAAGTAATGTACAAAGTTAATTATCGTATTTTATAATTCTTAACGCTTAACCATTACCGATTAAAGTTTAATTATTAAGTTTAATTATATTATTGGGCATTTAATAAGGAAAAGTATAGAATGGAAAAATGAGGGTCGTTATAGTACCTCCCCGTTATTGAAAACTTCGTCCCGAAGTTTTTAGGTAGATTCCTCGTTTGCATCAGCAGTTGAGAAGAGATGGGGATATTTCCGTATCATATGGTCTTTGCGTTCCCAGGTATATTCGGGGGCCTCTACGCGAATTCCAACGGACTTTAAAGATAGGTATATTGCTTTTACGCGTTTGTTTGACCTCTCCTTCCATGATTTCTATAGGTTCTTCAACGAAGTGTATTTGCTCATCAATGCGGACATCATCCAAAGGAATAACAAGTGTGTCATCAGCAAGACACCTTTTAAGATTTGAGACATGAAACACATCATGTACTTGACTGAGTTCGGTTGGTAGTTCTAGTCGATATGCCACGGGACCGACTCTTTCAGTGATTGTAAATGGTCTAACATATCATGGATTGAGTTTTCTTCGCTTACCGAAGCGGACAACACCTTTCCAATGGGATACTTTCAACATGACTTTATCTCCAACTTGGTATTCGATGCCTTTTCGTTTCTTATCGGCATAGCTCTTTTGTCGGCTACGGGCAGTTTCTAAATGTTGCTTAATCTGAACGATCTTTTCGGTAGTTTCGTGAATGATTTCAGGACCAGTTAAATGTCTGTCCTCAAGTTCATCCCAACACAAAGGGGGTCTACACTTCCGTCCATATAAACCTTCAAAAGGTGTAGCTTTAATGCTGGAGTGATAACTGTTATTGTAAGAAAATTCAACCAAAGGTAGATGTCTTTCCCATCCTTTGCCGAAATCGATTGTACAAGCACGTAGCATATCCTCCATGGTTTGAATAGTTCGTTCACTCTAACCATCAGTTTGCGGATGATAGGCTGTACTCATGTCGAGTTGAGTTCCAAGAGCAGATTATAGAGTTTTTCAGAATCTAGAAACAAATCGACTGTCGCGATCAGAAATAATCGAGATAGGAACACCATGACGTGAGACGATTTCTTTAATATAAAGCTGTGATAATCTCTCCATCTTGTCAGTTTCCTTAATCGATATGAAATGTGCAGATTTAGTAAGACGATCAACTACGACCCAATGTGATGAACCGGAAATTTCTGACCAAATTTAAACTTAATATATAACGTTTCCAACACGATAAGCAAAGTCTGTAATGTTGAGTCACGAAAGTTTTGGAACTATATTCATGTAATCAATTATTCTTTGACTGTTCTCGAAGTTTCACGAACAATATATATATATATATATATATATATATATATATATATATATATATATATATATATATATATATATATATATATATATATATATATATATATATGATTTCAAGTTATTTAGTAAACGATAGTAACATTCGATTATTGATTCGATTGATATTTAGATAAGTTAACTAAAACGTTTAAGATGAACCAGTAAAACACGAATTTGCTACAGTATTTTTGAATTGCTACAGTACCCGAAAAGCTACAGTGTTTTCGAAAATCACTATTTGCTACAGTAAAAAAACTTTGCTACATTAAACACTATTTCAAAATGAAAATGTATATATGTATATGTATATACTTTGATAACGAGAAGATGATTTATAGAAGTAAATGACCAAAACACTCAAGTGTATAAGTTACTATTCTAGTGATATAGTTTATTGATAATTTAAGTCTATATTTTGGCAAAGGTACGAGTCACAAAACGTAAAGTACAAGTTTTCTCAGCTTACGAAGGGACATTCGAAAAACCGGAACCGGGACATAAGTCGCGTGATGACGTACGACTTATCGGAACAAAAATTACAAATCAACTATGCACGGGAATAAAATATAATATATAATTAATTAATTTAAATTATATATATTATATTAATATTTAAATATGTCGACAAGCAACACGATAAAACGAATCTGAGCTGGAAAAAGAGGCCATGCGATCGCATGGCCATTGTGCCTCAGACCCATGCAATCGCATGGGAAGGCTGGGCAGGCAACATCTATAAATTCAGTCGATTTCTGTTTTTGCACACACACCTCTCAATATCTCTTACTCGTATTACTATTACTATTACTATTACTATTACTATTACTATTACTATTACTATTACTATTACTATTAGAAATATTATACATAAAATACTACGACGAAGTCATGAGCAGGTCACTTTTGAAATGGGTTTTCGAGCGGGATAGAGCTAAGGAAACTATGGGTTATAGCTATGGAGGTTATGGGTAACGTTCATAGGTATTGTTCGCAAGTCAAACCTAGTGTTTATCATCTCCGTTGCGTCTACGTACTTTCCTACAATATTGAATCACAATATTGATACGTGAGCATTCATATCTTATCTTTTGTATATTAATTGTGTATCCATGTCTAGTGCTCGACTATATATATTTATGCATGCTTGTATGCTAAATTTTGTCGTTAAATAGTTTATGATGAATCACGAATTAAATACATATATTACTGGTAAAAGGTATATGAGATACATGTTTTTGGAAAGCTGGCGAAAAAATAATAACTTTTCATTTATAAATCGCGTAATTTCGATGAACGAATTAAAAGATATGGTCAATTGAATTATGATTGACGTTAATTGGAATTGCTTTTGAATCTGCAATTAATATTTAAATAACTTGTTTGTAAGATTGATAAATTAGATTTTTGAATATTACCAGCCGAGTAAATGAATCCTTATATAAGGCACGTCTCATTTTGTTGAACTATTGTCAAAATTGACTTTTTGAAACGACTTTGGATAACTTTTGTATGTCGATCTCGAGCATTAGGATTGTGATACACTATGACCTGACCTAGCTTGATAGACAATTATTGACCAACATATGTTCTCTAGGTTGAGATCTACGGTTATTTGGTATTCCAAGTTTCGGTCACATTTCGGTGAACGACTATATGTGCTGCTAAGGTGAGTTTCATTTGCTCCCTTTTTAATTGCTTTTGCAATCTATATTTTTTAGCTGAGAATACATGCACTTTATTTTAAAAACAATGGACACTAGTACATACTAATTTCTACACCGAGTTTGAACCGAAAATCCCTTAGCTTTGGTAACTAGTAACTGTCGGTTATAAGAACCGATGGGCGCGAATAGAGGTATATGGATCCATAGGGCTTGACATCCCCGTCTTTTCCAGGTATAGAAACCCTAGCCTGAACTATTAAACAGACGTATGCTATTTGAGTTTAGTACACGTTGGTTTGCGTGTATTGTACATGTCGGTTGCATGTATGTTAAAACAGGGGTACTTATTATAACGTTAAAGCTTTGTTACCAGGGTGCTCAATCTTGTAGAATATTTTGATAAACGTTTTTAGATGAAACAACTGAAATCTTGTGATCCACCTTTATGTACGGATTATGCAAAACATTAAAACTATGAACTCACCAACCTTTGTGTTGACACTTGTTAGCATTTTATTCTCTGGTTCTCTAAAAGTCTTCTGATGTTTGCTTATATGTTATACAAGATATGTGCATGGAGTCATACATGCTTTATTCAAGAAAACGTTGCATTCACAAAGCATCACCATCTATCTTATTTTGACTGCATTGTCAACAGAAATATTATTGTAAACTATTATATTACGGTGATTGTCTATATGTAGAAATCATCAGATGTCGAAAACCTTTGATTTAAATATTCATTTATGGTGTGCCTTTTCAAAAAAATGCAATGTTTACAAAACGTATCATATAGAGGTCAAATACCTCGCAATGAAATCGATGAATGACGTGTTCGTCCAAGTGGATTTGGAGTGATCGCCACAGTTGGTATCAGAGCGTTGGTCCTAGTGAACCAGGTCTTGCATGAGTGTGTCTAACTGATAGTTGTTAGGATGCATTAGTAAGTCTGGACTTTGATCGTGTCTGCATGTTAAAAGTTTTGCTTATCATTTCTTGCCGGAAATTACTTGCTTATCATTCTTAAGTCTAGACACGCTTTCCTGCATTTATTGCATAAATAGTGTATAGACAAAAATTCATATCTTAGCGTATCTGTTACTGTAAACTTTTCCTGACATCTTTCGAAAATTTCTCCGTAATTTATGGGATTTTGGTATTATATATACATATGTAAATTATGTATTGAAGAATATCAATCTAAATTCTATAATCTATTTCATATCAAAAATCATCTCTCTAATTATACAAGATGGATCCCGTATCTAGTTCAAATTCCTTAAACTCCGACAGCTATTCCAATATGGATATTCACCTGAATTCCGAAGACAGTGTAACCGGAATGGATCAACCAATCAGCCATCACCTATTCTGAATGAATTGGGGATGGGTTCGTAGCTTACTTAATCATTGGAGACAAGAAGAAGGCGATCCCTTCCATCCACCACATTGCCCTCTTGGCGAAGAACCTGAAGCACTTACCGGTGAACCTGTTCGTAATACCATTTTCTCTCTCATCTCCAGAATATCTCGTCATGATCATATACTCTCTCAAATTCTGGATCTTATTCATCCGCTCGTCCGAACCGCCAATCATCCCGGTGTAGAAGAAGAAGTCAACGAGCTTCGCGCTCGGGTAGTGGCTTTGGAGAATATGGTGCAAAGGTTACAAGCACCAGCAGAATCACCAGCATCAACAGTACCACAGACAACAACACCAACAGTACCATTACCACCACCAACAACATCCGCACCGCAAGCCTCAACATCACAATATGTACCTTGAACATCAACGTCATACGCACCATAGATACCAAGGAGTACCAACAACAATAACCGATGAAGTATTGATTCATAACTTCATTGGAGAAATATTCTGCGGTGAATATGTAATCTCTAAAGTCTTAGAGATAATCTATTCCAGTCGTAACCGTAAATCAGATAAGTGGACCGAAATGATAGAAGGAAGAGTAGAAACACTGACCGGAATGGTGCACGATTTACAAGCTAGACTTGTTTTACCAACAGCATCAACAGTACCCTTAGCCTCACCAGCACAGTCAGTGCTGTCAACATCGCCTCTAACATCACAAGCTCCGCCAGTTCAAGAAAGCACCGTAGACATCATTACGAGTCAACAACGAGTATATTGTATCAATGAGTTATGAAGTAATAACTCAATTCCTCTAAAGAATTTATATGTATATCTTATATATATAAATTTTAAAACCATCATAAATCTTTTCGTACTAAGCTATTATGTATGAATTGAAAAAGGGAAAATACTACTCGGTTAATTCATATTACTAATATGCTATGATGTACATCCTTCCTTAACAACTTAACCATTGTTAACTACAATCTCTGTTTCAACCCAATGAATTCCATTTCATAATAAACCAAGTGTATTAATCAATTACATAATTGATTTTACATTTTCAATTTCGATATACTCGAAACTTTCCAGAAAACATCATCTGTGCCTTGTAAGGTTCACAAAAATTCCACGAGCACCAACATCATTCACCAAGGAATATCAATAAGAATAAATAATGAAGTATTGATTTCATTAGTGAAAAACTCCGCAAAGATTATGTAATCTTTAATGTTTTAGAGATTAATCATTTCTAAGTCAAGCCGAAAATCAAATGAGCTTAATATGATATTAACTCATTAAATCCGTATTACATCTGAAGAAATATATATACATATATTTTCATAAAGATTGTAATGAAAATTCTTTTGTACAAAATATTACTTGTGAAATCTTTAACGGGTAGGTAATTCCAGGAAAATATATAAGTTCACAATTAATATGTTATACTCTTCAACTTTGATTCAAAAATTATTAACTATGCTCACAGCGATATACAATCGTTTCCATACAAATTCAATTACATATTCTGATATTGACGGTGATCATATACATAGCATTGTATATGTATATTTTATTTGTTAAAGGCCGAGGGCAGAACTGCGCGAACTATAATGCAAGGTTATGGAGTGTTCGCTGAAAATAAGTATAGTAGTTATCTTTTCGCACTAGCAAATGACTGCGGTTTAATCCGCTGAGGTTTCGCACACGGTTAAGTAACTCACATACCGCGGATATCTTGAATACTATAAATAGGGAGCATGGCCTCTCATTTAGGGGTTGTTGATTCTCTGCCATTTTGCCCAGGCCTTTGTAATTTCCACTTGTGATCTTGCCCAAGGGATTTTTACATCGCGCAAAGGTGAATTATGCTAATTAACAATCAAGACCGGGTCAGGGTGGTTGATCACTTGATAGTTAAAGTGAAAGACGATCATCGGGGCCCAAAATAATCATCAAACATTCCATCCTCTGTTATAACCTTATTGCACTCAATCCGTAATTAAGTAACATCGCTAATTAAGGATTGATCAATTGGCGCCATCCGTGGGACACGTTTTACAAATTAAACTGAAAATTTTTTGTTTCGTCCCATCAAACAATTAATTCGTCTGTTTAATTTCAATCGTGTTTTTGTTGTGATGATTTGCAGGTGCATACATCTAAAATTGGCGGTGAATTGCTTGATTGCTTAGAATAATGAGTAATATTGGAAATGATAGTGATATAGTGGTCGCTGTGCGAGCGAATGCCCAAAAAAGAGAAAAAAGCGAAAGTCCGCTAAAATGTATCATAATTGGCAATTTGCGCCAATTAGTTTCCCGAAAATGCAGAGCGATGATTTCTCTGAAATGCCGATAGTGGTATCGTGCAAAATCGCGGAAGCTGACATCACAGTCATGAAAGTTCATGTCGATAACGGCAGTAGCGTCGATATTATTTACGAACAATGTTTCGCTCAACTGCCAGAAAGTATTAAAACGCACCTGCAAACAACCGCGGTTTTATTAACCGGCTTTGCAGGAGAATCCTCATTACCTATAGGTGTTTTGCCATTAAAAGTCGAGCTGGCTGATGTAAATGATGAGGCTTTGGTGCGACAAGCGCGGTTAGATTTTTATGTTATGCGAGCCTCATCTCGTTATAACATACTGCTGGGAAGAATCGCTATAAGTAAATTTGGAATTATCCCGTCCACAATTCATGGCATGATTAAGTTTCCAACATATAAAGGGGTTGCCACAATATGTTCAATGAGCATTATGCCTATTTGTGCGGCTGTTAACGTAAAAACTGCAGGGCAGGACCCTGTTGACGATGCGGATACTATGGAAATAATTAATCCCGCATATCCAGAGCAGAAAATCAAAGTAAGACGCAATGTCAGTGCGGATATTAGGAAACAAATCGTGCAATTACTTGTCCAATACATGGATGTTTTTGCTTGGTGCGAAAACGATATGACTGGTGTTCCGCGTCATATTGCAGAACACAGGCTCAATGTAAATCCAGCTCTAAAGCCTGTAGTGCAAAAGCGAAGGGGCATGGCCCCAGATCGTGTAAAATGGCTATGCGAAGAAGTAACAAAATTGGTAAGAGCTGGAATTCTGCGCGAAGTTCAATATCAATCATGGATTGCAAATCCAGTGTTGGTGAAAAAATCTAATGGTTCCTGGAGAATGTGTATTGATTACAAAGATTTGAATAAAGCGTGCCCCAAGGATAACTATCCACTTCCAGAAATTGATTTAAAAGTGAAATCTTTACATGCTTTTCCATATAAATGTTTTCTGGACGCGGCAAGAGGTTATCATCAGATTCCTATGGCGCAAGAAGACGCAGATAAAACCGCATTTCATACGGGCAAAGGCATATATTGCTATATAATGATGCCTTTCAGTTTAATCAATGCGGGTGCGACATATCAACGGTTGATTGATACCGCGTTTGATAAACAAATAGGGCGTAATCTTGAAGCTTATGTAGATGATTTAGTCATCAAAAGCACGACGCAAGAGCGAATCATTGAAGATATGCGCGAAACATTTGACAAACTGCGAAAAATAAACATGAAGCTTAATCCGCTAAAATGTAGCTTTGGCGAAACTGAAGGAAAATTTTTGGGATATCTTGTTACAGAACAAGGTATTCAAGCTAATCCGAAAAAGCTCGCGGCTATAGAAAATATGACTGCGCCAAAAACGGTTAAAGAAGCGCAAAGTTTGACGGAAAAACTAGCTGCATTAATGCGTTTCTTGTCTAAAGCTGCCGAAAGGTAGTTGCCATTTTTCAAAACTCTAAAAGGGTGCTTGAAGCAAAAGAATTTTGTTTGGTCCAGTGAAGCAGAAACCGCGTTTCAAGAGATGAAAAATTTGTTGAAAACTTTGCCTACACTAACAGCGCCAGTTCATGGCAAAATTCTTTATCTTTATATTTCAGTGGCAAACGAAGCTTTCGGTTCAGTTTTGATCGCGGAAAGGAACAAAATACAAAAGCCGGTGTATTTTGTTAGTAAAGCTCTTACGGGGAGTGAAATAAACTATGCGCCGATTGAAAAGTTTGTGTATGCGCTTATTTTAACAACGCGAAGGCTACGAAGGTATTTTCAAGGGCATCCAGTGCATGTATTAACTAATATGCCAATCAAGCAAGTCTTAACCAAACCAGAGATATCTGGTAGACTCGCATTGTGGGCAGTAGAATTAGGTGCTTATCAAATATCTTACCTTCCGCGTAGTGCTGAAAAAGGTCAGGTTATGGCGGATTATCTCGTTGAACTGTCTGGCGAGTTAGAGGTGATTAATGAGCGAACCGCGCTAAAACCATTACTCTGTGAAACTTGGGATTTGTTTACTGATGGCACTTCGTGCACAGAAGGTGCAGGCTCGGGTTTGGTTTTGGCAAGCCCATGTGGTGAGGAGCATACATATGCATTGCGGTTTAATTTTGATGTGACAAATAATGAGGCCGAATATGAAGCATTGCTCGCAGGCTTAAATATTGCGCGAAAAATGAATATTGTTAAGCTGCGTGTCTTTACAGATTCGCAGTTAGTAGCGAATCAGTTTAATGGATCTTTTGAAGCACACGATCCCTCTATGCAGAAATACTTGCAGCTATTGAAAGAAATGGCAGCGCGATTTGAGCGTTTCGAACTCGCACAAGTGCCAAGAAACCAAAACAAAAAGGCGGATGCGTTGAGCAAATTGGTTGCTTTAACGTTCTCGCACTTTCAAAAACAAGTATGGGTTGAAGAATTACCAAGTAAATCAATAGATAGTGACTTAATGGTCGCATCTGTTACAGAAGAACAGCCAAACTGGATGAACCCAATTCTACAATATATCCGCAGTGATATTCTGCCAGATGATAGTCGCGAAGCTCGTTTAGTAAGAGAGCGAGCACCGATGTATATCATTCAAGATGATATCTTATATCGCAAATCATATTGCGGACCAATGATGCGTTGTGTTGGCCCAATCGAGGCAGAAATGATTATAGAAGAAGTGCATAATGGTACTTGTGTACTGCATTCAGGCTACAAAACTATCGCCGCGAAAATTATGCGAATGGGATACTTTTGGCCATCCCTATACCGCGATGTAGCGAAAATTGTTAAACGCTGTAAAAATTGCCAAAGGCATGCTTCGCAGAATCGAATGCCGCGGCATGATATGATTCCTGTTAGTTCACCATGGCCGTTTAATAAATGGGCTATTGACATTGTAGGGCCATTTCCTGCAGGGCCTGGCAATGTTAAATTCCTGATTTTCGCAATCGATTACTTTACCAAATGGGTTGAAGCTAAGGCGGTTCGCAATATTACTGGTGTACAAGTGCGAAATTTTGTATGGGAATACATTGTTTGCCGATTTGGCATTCCGCGAGAATTGGTTAGCGATAACGGTGCTCAAATAGCGAAAGATCCTTTTAAGACATGGTGCACTGATTTAAATATCGTACAAAAGTTTACGTCAGTGGCGTATCCACAAGCTAATGGTTTATGCGAAGTAACCAACCGCGATATAGTAAGCGGTATTAAAAAGAGGTTGTGCGAAAAGCGAACTGGCTGGGTAGATGAATTACCCAATGTGTTATGGGCACATCGCACAACATTTAAGAAAAGCACGGGAGAAACACCTTTTAGCTTGGTATATGGTTCTGAGGCAGTAGTTTTCGCAGAAATTCTGGTACCAACGCATAGAATAGTTAACTTTGAAGAAGAAGCGAATGATGCTGTGTTGAGCGAAAACCTGAATTTTATTGAGGAGCGGAGGTTAATGGCTGCTATCAGAGAAGCGAATAATAAGCAGCAAATTGCTAAATATTACAATAAAAGAGTGCGTGCTTTGTCTTTCGCTATAGGTAAATGGGTGCTGCGAAGCAATGAAGCAAGCAGAGCAGAAAAGCTTGGCAAATTGGGTCCTAATTGGGAAGGCCCTTATCAAATTGTGGCAATTAATGCCGCAGGTTCATATAAGCTCGCGGATATGGAAGGACGAATTTTACCTAATGTGTAGCATGCCGTTTTGTTAAAGCGATATTACGTGTATCTTTGCGAAAAAACTATCAAGGATATATGAACAAAGTGCGAAATTGGATTTAAGGCATATGGCTGATATACTTATTAGGTGTTTTTGTTTTTAATTTTTTGCAAGTCTTAATCACGCTTGTAGGAATTTTTAAAAATAAACACTTGTAAAAGTACGCGGAAAGTTTATTTGTGAAATGCGAATTATTATGAAATGTTTTACAGTTTGTTTCATAATGCTATAGTATTTCGCAGTGTTTAAATAGCAAAGTGATGAAATTGCCCACTTTTGCATACGAATTATTGCGAAAGGAATTTTATATCCTAAGTATTTGATTTTGCCAATGCTTAGATGCTTCGCAATGCTGATTAATTGCCTAAGGATCGTTTTGACAGACTTAGAAGATTCATAACGTATAAGCATATACGCATACAGATTGTTTCGCAAAAGTACGCATTTATTATGTGCACAATAATATATGTTGAAAATTGCAAAGAACAAGTTTGTGTTATGAATATTGTTGATAAAAGCGCTATATAAATAAAGAGTACTCGCGAATAAATATGAAAAAATAAAGTTTCATTGATAATGTCGCAGAGATGGCTGCGCGATAATTTCTACAATATTTTATTCTAGCTTAGATAAGTCAAGCTCAAAGATGTCTTTTAAAGTGGCATCATCTTGTTGACTTATTGCAATAACTTTGTCGATTGGAATATCCGCTAAGCTTGCTTGTGCAGTAGCAGCTGCTTCACGTGCCTCTGCAAGTGAACAAACGCGATCTCCAATGGCGGGAGGCAGAGGATCTGGTATGGTGCAATGTGGAGCAATTTCATCCAGAAATTCTACTCTCTCGCGTAGTCATAAGGCAGCTGCATAAGTGGAAAACAGAACATTCACGGGACGTGAATTGAGAACCTTTTTAGCAAACTCCGGTAGGTGTTGGCGGAGTTGTGTGAACTCAAGCTTCGCGGAAGCTGCTGCGGCCACAGCGGTGTCTCTCTCTGCAGTAAGCCTTGAAACCTCCTTTTGCAATGAAGAGATTGTGGTTTCAAAATTCTTTTGTTTGTCAGCTGCAGTAGATACCTGTAGCTTCAATTCATCCACCGCGGTTTTAGCCGCGGTGAGCTCATATGAGAGATCAACACAGCGTTTCCCGCTGTTTTCAGCCTTGATTCTCTCAGCATTGTACTTCTGCTGTTCAGCTCCAAGCACATTGAAAAATTATT
This sequence comes from Rutidosis leptorrhynchoides, assembly GCF_046630445.1. Taxonomy (NCBI): domain Eukaryota; kingdom Viridiplantae; phylum Streptophyta; class Magnoliopsida; order Asterales; family Asteraceae; genus Rutidosis; species Rutidosis leptorrhynchoides. Next base: position 677,904,181 of record NC_092334.1, on the reverse strand, counting down.
CTTGCCGGCATATCATATCATACGCCGAGTTGAAGCACATGTAGAAGTTTTGAATAAAACTGTTGTGCGCATCAAGCGCAGAAAGTTTGGAGAATTCGCGGCGAAGCTCGCCGGGGATTGATAACTTCATTTGTTGGCGCTGATCCAGAGCAGCGCCAGCTGATGCATAAGTATATCCTGATAGGCCATCAATCCGCACCCCATAAGAGTCAGGGGGAGTGCGGAACAGTTCCGTGATTTGTGCCGCGGAATCAGGGCTAGGAAAAACTGGATTGAAAGACGAGCCTCCTGCAAAACAATGTGATTATTATAATAGTAACAATAAATATTACAAAAACTGGCATGAATCAAAGATGATTGCGTTATACCAGTTTGTTGATCTCCTTCACAATCCGATTTGATCGGATTATCGTATAAAGGAGTGCTTTGTTTGAGTTTCTTGCTCTGTGATGTTGGTGGTGTTTGCACCGATCGTTTTGTGGAACTTGGTTGCGATGTCGGTGATTTCGAGGTTAAATCAACGATGAGAATAGCCTGTTTCTCCTGCTTGATTTGATGCTCGGTAGATGCCGACGATTTAGCCTCCGGGCTCGTTAACAACTTTGTAATTAAAGCTTTAGGATCCACCTTACGATCGACTTCGTCAATTTTCATTTTTGATTAAAGTGGAAAAGTTGTGTTTGAAGAACTTGTAAAGGTTAATAGCGAATGTATACAAGTGCGAATTGTGGTAGAGAAAGCAAGTAGAAAATTAGTGATTGAGAATCACGATATATATAGGGGAAATAAGGGTGGTAAACGTTTGTATTAATTATCCGTTGTGATAACTCAAACGGTAACTTTTGTCTTGCAACGGTAACTAAGTAAATGCGAAAATGACTAAGCGCGGATGATGGTTGCAAAAACTGCGCACTTTTAGAGTTTATCATGATACATCTGCTTTGCGATATGTATCATAATAAACTGGGGGGACTTGATCATATACATTGCATTGTATATGTATATTTTATTTGTTAAAGGCCGAGGGCAGAACTGCGCGAACTATATTGCAAGGTTATGGAGTGTTCGCTGAAAATAAGTATAGCAGTTATCTTTTCGCACTAGCAAATGACTGCGGTTTAATCCGCTGAGGTTTCGCACAAGGTTAAGTAACTCGCATACCGCGGATATCTTGAATACTATAAATAGGGAGCATGGCCTCTCATTTAGGGGTTGTTGATTCTCTGCCATTTTGCCCAGGCCTTTGTAATTTCTACTTGTGATCTTGCCCAAGGGATTTTTACATCGCGCAAAGGTGAATTATGCTAATTAACAATCAAGACCGGGTCAGGGTGGTTGATCACTTGATAGTTAAAGTGAAAGACGATCATCGGGGCCCAAAATAATCATCAAACATTCCATCCTCCGTTATAATCTTATTGCACTTAATCCGTAATTAAGTACCATCGCTAATTAAGGATTGATCAGACGGATCAGAATCCAAGTCAAGATTTAACGGGTGACATCATTCTTAGATCTCTACATCTTTCAAAGCTATACTTTGACTTTAAAAATGTGAGAGATCCTTTAACATTGTTATTACCGAAAATAATCTTGCAATTCCTTTTCAAAGTATCCAGTTTTACCACACTTCCAACCAGTCAACTTCGACTTTTCAGATTAAGCCTTATTGTAACCTTGATATACACGTTTTTTATGTTCCACCACATTAGCAGTAAATTTACCAATGACTTCATTAATCTTTGACCTTCCAAAAAATCATTATACTCATTGAAACCCTATCATGTACTCATCCACATCTTGTAACAATAATTGTCATACCAACTACCGGGAATTAGCAATCAGTATTTGGAATTTCGCAGCAATTCTACGCCAACAGTTATATATATACATATAATGTCTATCTCCTAGACTTACTTACTTCAAATGTGAAGTTTCTGAAAAACACCCCAAACTGCGAAACTAGTTCTCCGAACTTTGGAAAAATGCTGATGAAGCAGCAAATACTGTGAACGACTTTAACAGTCAAAAGTTTGATGATAAAGAATAGTATGGTGGTAAAGCTGAGAAAAGAGAAGGTTTGGAACTGGAAAACGGATTAAGCAGACCATGATGGAGGCTGTGGACAAATCACAAAGACGAAATCTACCTTCAAAGGATATAAATGATTCAGTGTCTGCTGAAATCCTTAGCAAATACCTTGCTCCTTACTCTAAAACCCTTGCGGACAATATTCTTCATCATCATCTTATCTTAAATATTCTAAGATATCATCGTATCTTCCATTTTAAATATCCTTCATATTTCTGAAGATATTTTCATAATTATTCTTATCTGAAACCATTCATCTCTTCGCGCTATCTGTGTTACATCATAAAAGAAACTATTTTAGTTTCAAAAATCTGAAAAATTCGAAAAATGGATGTTTGAATTAATGTTGGGAATTGAAGCATGAGTTAGTATAATATAATGACACTTGATCAACGTGATTATATTACAGTAAGTCATGCTGAGTTTCTAATGGAACATGATAAAGGTTCACAGATCCCACCCTTATCATGAACCATGTTACTTAACTCTTTCATTATATATAATCTCTAAATATATCAAGAAAATATTTTTCTTGATGATTCGGTCTTTTTCGGATATTCTGGTAATTTGACAAATCAAGATCGTGCTATTACCATTTCTTTCTTAGAACATTAGTTATGTTCATCTTAAACTCCATACCTACGAATTCTGGACCATTATTCGCTTGACTTAAGGTCGGGAAGAGAAAACGAAAGCATGAAGCTCCGAAATATAATGGAGAATATAAAGCCTGATGACAACCCCGAAATTACAAACCGTGTATATCAATGCGTATAGCAATATAAAGACACGGGAGAATGAAAAACACTATAACCCCAAGGTAATGGTAGAAGAACATAACTTCCTCTGGTGGTAGATGAAAAAGAAGAATGACAGATATAAAAGTTAGGAGTATATCAAGAATCAGAACTGGATGAAGCATTTCACAATCTTTTGGAATTATGAAATAAGGAAGAAGATGTAGGAGTGGTGAAAATAATGAAACGGAAGTGGTTAATTTATAGCGAAATATCAGACATAGCAATCGAGGCAGATTACGCATTTAATCAAAGGAAATCCTAATTTAGGCAATTACCGAAGAATCAAATCTTATTTAGATTATGAAGATTTTCTATTCCTTAAATTCCGGAAATCAATCGTTACTACGTCAAGAGTTAAAATGAATCTCTATTCTCCATTTCACTCTATTATGATAACTTCCCTCATACGCTTCGAGTAATCGGATTGTTTTGTCCATATTATTCGACGGTGATAAAATTCTATTTATCAACTCAAATTCGTCATGAAAACATTTTTATTGCTAGCCATGATGACCTCACTCAAATTTCGGGACGAAATTTCTTTAACGGGTAGGTACTGTGATGACCCGAAAATTTCTGACCAAATTTAAACTTAATCTATAACGTTTCCGACACGATAAGCAAAGTCAGTAATATTGAGTCACGAAAGTTTTGGAACTATATTCATGTAATCAATTATTCTTTGACTGTTCTCGAAGTTTCACGAACAATATATATATATATATATATATATATATATATATATATATATATATATATATATATATATATATATATATATATATATATATATATGATTTCATGTTATTTAGTAAACGATAGTAACATTCGATTATTAATTCGATTGATATTTAAATAAGTTAACTAAAACGTTTAAGATGAACCAGTAAAACACTAATTTGCTACAGTATTTTTGAATTGCTACAGTACCCGAAAAACTACAGTGTTTTCGAAAATTACTATTTGCTACAGTAAAAAAATTCCTGCATTAACTTTGCTACAGTAAACACTATTTCAAAATGAAAATGTATATATGTATATGTATATACTTTGATAACGAGAAGATGATTTATAGAAGTAATGACCAAAACACTCAAGTGTATAAGTTACTATTCTAGTGATATAGTTTATTGATAATTTAAGTCTATATTTTGGCAAAGGTACGAGTCACGAAACGTAAAGTACAAGTTTTCTCAGCTTACGAAAGGACATTCAAAAAACCGGAACCGGGACATAAGTCGCGTAATGACGCACGACTTATCAGAACAAAAATTACAAATCAACTATGCACGGGAATATAATATAATATATAATTAATTAATTTAAATTATATATATTATATTAATATTTAAATATGTCGAAAAGCAACACGATAAAACGAATCTGAGCTGGAAAAAGAGGCCATGCGATCGCATGGCCATTGTGCCTCAGACCCATGCGATCGCATGGGAAGGCTGGGCAGGCAACATCTATAAATTCAGTCGATTTCTGTTTTTGCACACACATCTCTCAATATCTCTTACTCGTATAATTATTATTTATATTATATATTATTATTATTATTATTATTATTATTATTATTATATTATTATTATTATTATTATTATTATTATTATTATTATTATTAAGATTAATATTATTATTATTAATCTTATTATTATTATTAGAAATATTATACATAAAATACTACGACGAAGTCATGAGCGGGTCACTTTTGAAATGCGTCTAAGTACTTTCCTACAATATTGAATCACAATATTGATACGTGAGCATTCATATCTTATCTTTTGTATATTAATTGTGTATCCATGTCTAGTGCTCGACTATATATATTTATGCATGCTTATATGCTAAATTTTGCCGTTAAACAGTTTATGATGAATCACGAATTAAATACATATATTACTGGTAAAAGGTATATGAGATACATGTTTTTGGAAAGCTGGCGAAAAATCAATAACTTTTCATTTAGAAATTGCGTAATTTCGATGAACGAATGAAAAGATATGGTCAATTGAATTTTGATTGACGTTAATTGGAATTGCTTTTCAATCTGCAATTAATATTTAAACAACTTGTTTGTAAGATTGATAAATTAGATTTTTGAATATTATCAGCCGAGTAAATGAATCCTTATATAAGGCACGTCTCATTTTGTTGAACTATTGTCAAAATTGACTTTTTGAAACGACTTTAGATAACTTTTGTATGTCGATCTCGAGCATTAGGATTGTGATACACTATGACCTGACCTAGCTTGATAGACAATTATTGACTAACATATGTTCTCTAGGTTGAGATCTACGGTTATTTGGTATTCCGAGTTTCGGTCACATTTCGGTGAACGACTATATGTGCTGCTAAGGTGAGTTTCATTTGCTCTCTTTTTAATTGCTTTTGCAATCTATATTTTTGGGCTGAGAATACATGCACTTTATTTTAAAAACAATGGACACAAGTACATACTAATTTCTACACCGAGTTTGAACCGAAAATCCCTTAGCTTTGGTAACTAGTAACTGTCGGTTATAAGAATCGATGGGCGCGAATAGAGGTATATGGATCCATAGGGCTTGACATCCCCGTCTGTTCCAGGTATAGAAACCCTAGCCTGAACTATTAAACAGACGTATGCTATTTGAGTTTAGTACACGTTGGTTTGCGTGTATTGTACATGTTGATTGCATGTATGTTAAAACAGGGGTACTTATTATAACGTTAAAGCTTAGTTACCAGGGTGCTCAATCTTGTAGAATATTTTGATAAACGTTTTTGGATGAAACAACTGAAATCTTGTGATCCACCTTTATGTAAGGATTATGCAAAACATTAAAACTATGAACTCACCAACCTTTGTGTTGACACTTGTTAGCATGTTTATTCTCAGGTTCCCTAAAAGTCTTCCGCTGTTTGCTTATATGTTATACAAGATATGTGCATGGAGTCATACATGCTTTATTCAAGAAAACGTTGCATTCACAAATCATCACCATTTATCTTATTTTGACTGCATTGTCAACAGAAGTATTATTGTAAACTATTATATTACGGTGATTGTCTATATGTAGAAATCATCAGATGTCGAAAACCTTTGATTTAAATATTCATTTATGGGGTGCCTTTTCAAAAGAATGCAATGTTTACAAAACGTATCATATAGAGGTCAAATATCTCGCAATGAAATCGATGAATGACGTGTTCGTCCAAGTGGATTTGGAGCGATCGTCACACCCAAATAGTATCGTTACCGTTCGAAGTCTTAGGTAACTTAGTAACGAAGTCCATAGTGATGCACTCCCACTTCCACTGCGGAATATCGGGTTGTGTCAACAGACCAGAAGGCTTTTGATGTTCAGCCTTGACTTTCAGGCAAGTGAGACACTTGCTAACATAAGTAGCAATGTCAGCTTTCATGTTAGGCCACCAGTAGAATTCCTTCACATCGTGATACATCTTACTGGAACCGGGATGAATAGAGTATATAGTCTTATGAGCTTCATCCAAGACTAGTTCACGTAGATTACCGAAACGAGGGACCCAAATTCTGTTGCCAAAGTACCGTGTACCATTAGGTTTCACTTGGAGTTGGTTCTCAAAACCGATAGGTCCTTCACCTTCGATAAGCGTTGGTTTAATAGCTTCCAATTGAGCTTCATAGATTCGTGATATAAGATTCGATTTGATTTTCAGGTTTAGAGCACGAACACATCTAACATTATCCTTTCGACTAAGGGCATCGACAACTACATTCGCCTTGCCATCGGCTCGCAGTGATAATCGTTCAATAACTCGAGCCATCGGCTTTGCCTCATCTTCAGCCATTTCTGATCAAAGATGTGGCGAAGACTTTTATGGTCAGTGTACACCGTAAAGTGGGTACCATATAGATAATGTCTCCATATCTTTAATGCAAATACCACAACACCTAACTCAAGGTCGTGTGTGGTATAGTTCTCCTCATGTTTCTTCAACTGTCTAGATGCATAGGCAATAACCTTTTCACGTTGCATTAAAACATAACCAAAGCCTTGCTTTGAGGCATCGCAGTAAACAACAAAGTCGTCAGTACCTTCAGGTAAAGAGAGAATCGGGGCTGTGGTCAATTTCTCCTTCAGAATCTTGAAAGCAGATTCTTGTTCTTCGGACCACTCAAACTTCTTCCCTTTGTGAGTTAACTTGGTAAGGGGTTTAGCAAGGAGAGAAAAATCTTTTATGAACCTTCGATAATAACCGGCAAGTCCCAAAAATTGACGAATATGCTTCGCAGTCTTTGGTATCTCCCAGTTCTGAATAGCGGTAATCTTAGCTGGATCGACATGTATTCCTTTACTATCAACCACATGTCCAAGAAATTGTACGGTTTTGAGCCAAAACTCGCACTTAGAAAATTTAGCATAGAGTTGTTCCTTTCGCAAGAGTTCAAGAATCATGCGCAAATGCTGCTCATGTTCTTTCTCACTCTTTGAGTCGATTAAGATGTCGTCAATGAATACAATGACAAATTTGTCAAGATACGGCTTGCAGACATGATTCATAAGATCCATGAATACGGCAGGAGCGTTGGTTAAGCCAAAAGGCATCACCAAGGTTGTAAAACGCGCGACTCGGGGAGAACTCGGCCGGAGGTTTTTGAGGAGTTCTCGGCGACTCGGGGAGAAGTCGGGGGAGAACTCGGATGTTAACTTTTGTTGACTTTTCAATTTTTTAATATATATATATATATATATATATATATATATATATATATATATATATATATATATATATATATATATATATATATTATGTTGACATAATATATATTTTAGTATATAACTAAGTTATATTTTAATAAATATAATTTAATAAAACCCATTTATTATTTTTAAAAGAGCCTATTACCAGCCCACTAATATTTATCTTTATTTTTCATTAAGATAGTCCATATAAATGAAGCCCACTTATCAATTTAAAAAACCCTACACCATTCTGCCGTTTTCTTTCTTTGTGGTGGGGTGGATTTCAAGATTTTAATTGAATTAAATATATACACTGCGAGTTTCAAGGCAAGTCCAGTTTACAGTTTCAAGGCATCTTCCTCTTCATCTTTTATTTAAAGTATACTCTCATCTTTTACAATTTAATCTTCAAAAAATTGACAAGGTATGTTCAGTTTTTGTTATCATTTCATCAATTTATCACTGACCACCGTTTGACCGGCCTCTGACCACCGCTTATCACCGCTGACCGTCGTTGACCGGCTGTTGACCGTCCGTTGATCAGTCGTTGACCGAGTTTCTAGCCGAGTTGGAGCTCAAGAACTCGGCCAGCTGGTGAAACCGAGTACTCGGCGAGTAGTCGCCGATTTATTCCGAGTTTTGCAACACTGGGCATCACACAAAATTCATAATGCCCATAACGAGTGCGAAAAGCAGTCTTAGGAATATCGGATTCCTTGACTTTGAGTTGGTGATAACTGGACCTCAAATCGATCTTTGAGTAAACACTTGACCCTTGAAGTTGGTCAAATAGTTCGTCAATGCGCGGTAATGGGTAACGGTTCTTGATAGTACGCTTGTTAAGTTCGCGGTAATCAATGCACATCCTTAACGTATCGTCCTTCTTCTTAACGAATAGAATAGGAGCTCCCCATGGGGATAAGCTTGGACGAATGAAACCTTTATCCAATAGTTCTTGGAGTTAGTTGGAAAGTTCCTTCATTTCGGAATGTGCTAATCGGTATGGTGCTTTAGCAATAGGAGCAGCACCGGGAACTAAATCAATTTGGAATTTAACTTGTCGAGGAGGTGGAAGACCAGCAAGATCTTCGGGAAACACATCAGGAAAGTCTTCAACTACTGGTACATCTTCAATGCACTTCTCTTTCGATTCGATCATCTTAACGTGGGCTAGAATAGCTGGATAACCTTTCATAAGGTATTTGCGGGTTTTAATACAGGAGATAATGTTGAGATTAGAACCACTCTTGTCGCCATGAATAACTAGAGTCTCTCCATTTCCCAACGGGATGTTAACGGTTTTATCAAAACACAGAATTGCAGCATGTAATGGACGTAACCAATCCATTCCAACTACGACATCAAAACTTCCGAGCTCGACCGACAAAAGGTCTATCTTAAATTCTTTATTGGCTAAGATTAGGTTGCAGTTTTTATAGATTTTATCGACTTTCATGATCTTTCCATTGGCTACTTCTACTAATCGTTTAGTTTCGAAGGGTTGAGGCTTTTCAGTAAATAGAGTACAAAATTCACTAGACACGTAACTTTTGTCGGCACCCTTTATCAAATAAAATAGTTGCATAACAATTATTGACAAGATACGTACTCGTGATGACCTCATCTTTATCTCGGGCTTCAGCAGCAGTAAGAACAAATGCACGCCCCTTTGCAGCAGTAGTATTGGCTCCAGTAGTGGGATTATCTTTCTTCTTAGGACAATTTGGACAAACGTGTCCCTTTTCTCCACAAGTGTAGCAAGTATGAGGAGCTTTAGTAGGAACAATAGCTTTATCCTTTGGAGGAGTCTTACACGTCTTAGCAACGTGTCCCACTTTCTTACACAACGTACAAGTAGCAGTACACCGCCCCGGGTGAGGCCTTTCACAACGAATACAAAAAGGATAAGTGCCTTTATAATTTGTCCTTGTACTATCCGCCGGCTTCTTACTAACATTCTCAGTTGAACCTTGAGATGGCTCGAACTTCCTTTTACCTTCATTACCCTTGGTGTCAACCTGCTTATTAGATGACGTTCTTCTTCTCTTAGCTAACATAAGATTTTGTGTCATGAGAATCACAGCATCAAGAGTAATCTTCTCGGCAGCAATAACATTCCCCTGAACATCCTCGGGGAAACCTTCAATATATCGTTCGATCCTTCTTGCTTCGGTAGGAAATATCTCGGGACACAGAGTAGAGAGTTCAAGAAATCGGTTGGTGTAGTTCTCAATATTAGTACCCTTCACCTTGAGTTCCCAGAACTCAGCTTCAAGTTTCTGAACTTGACTCCTTGGGCAGAATTTATTAACCATCATGCTTTTGAGTTCGTCCCATGGAATTGCATTAGCATTGTCAATTCCTACGGACTTGGCATGAGCAGTCCACCAAGTTAAAGCATTGCCACCCAATGAGCTAGTGGCATACTTTACTCGATCGTTATCACCACAGTTGCAAATACGGAAAATGGACTCCATCTTCTCGAACCATCGAACTAATTCGACAGCTTCCTCATTTCCCTTAAATGCAGGAGGATTACAGTTTGTGAAATCCTTGTATGAACAAGGTTTCGGTTGAGGATTAGCATTATTAGCTTGAGCGTTGCCTTGTGCGGCAGTGAGTAACTGTTGGAATTGCTCGGTAGTTAATACGATATTGTTAACAGTAGGTGCAGCTGGACGAACCATGATGTTGCTACATAAGTGAACATAAGTCGGATAAGTTAACAAGTTATAGGGCTGAGCAATTACAAGTATGAATAAAGATAAAGTATTGATATCACATGATATAAATAAAACACTTTATATTATTAAGGAACGAGGCGTTAAAATAAGCCTTTTAATACACGATTCGGGAATAGGAATAGTTTAAGGCATAGCCTTTACATAGATGGAAAATAGGAAAATAAACTAGGAAATGTCAAGATTGAAGTAGTCTTCATATCTCTTCTTCTCATCCTCAAACTGCTTCATCACTTTCTCCATGTTATCCTTCACAAGTTTCTCTAGCCTTTCGGTTTGAGAGTCGAAGGACTCTTTGATGATTTCCTTCAAGATTTTGTTTTCTTTTTCTAGGTCGTTTAGACGCACTTCTATCCGAGCAACGTGGCGTCTGCTAAACTCCCTATTCTTCTCACAACTACTTTGAAGGTTGATGATATCACACTTCACCCTTACGTGCTCCATGTTATTACAAAATAATGGACCGGTAGCGGGTTCGGGTTGCTTTCTCTTTAGAGTTGAGTTTTTAGACGATTCTTCAATAGGCTCTTCTTCGGGCTCATAATTTGAGAAGTCACTGTCAGGGAGATTTTGAAGCGCATCCCATTCGGGAGTACTCATCGGTTTATGTACCAATGAGTGAAAAGAGCCAGAGTCAGCAGAATTAGCAGAGCTTTCTCCTTCGCTTTCATATCCTTGAGTCGGGTGAAAATCAGGAGAAGCAGGTAGAGTATCCGGGCTATAGTTTGGTGAATGAGGACCACCAAAGCCATAAGGTGGACTTTGGACTGGTCTTTCACTGGAAGACCCTTTAGTATCTTTTTCGGTTGGCTTGGAGCGAGTTGGTTTATTAATGCTTGAGCTTGACATCCTAACATTAGGAATGAGACTTTTGATTAGAATCTTTAAGTCAAGTTTAGTAAAGCATAAGTGTTAAGATTATAAGACAATCCTAAGTGCTTTAAAGTCTAAGGTAGGAAAGGTTATAGTTTCCGTATGCATTTTTATGTGTGCCTTACTTGCTAGCTAGGGTGCCTTAGCAATCTAGGAAACTATAACCTTTCCTGCCTTAGACTTAAAGCACTTAGGATTGCCCTATAATCTTAACACTTATGCTTTACTAAACTTGACTTAAAGATTCTAATCAAAAGTTTCTTTCCTAATGATAGGATGTCAAGCTCAAGCATTAATAAACCATATCTTTTCAAGCCAACCGAAGAAGATACTAAAGGGTCTTCCAGTGAAAGATCAGTCCAAAGTCCACCTTATGGCTTTGGTGGTCCTCGTTCCCCAAACTATTGTCCGGATACTCTACCTGTATCTCCTGATTTTCACCCAACTCAAGGATCTGAAAGCGAAGGAGAAAGCCCTGATGATCCTGCTGACTCTGGCTCTTTTCACTCATTGGTACATAAACCAATGAGTACTCCCGAATAGGATGCTCTTCAAGACCTCCCTAACTACGACAGCGACTTCTCAAATTATGAGCCTGAAGAAGAGCCTATTGAAGAATCGTCTGAAAACACAACTCTAAAGAGAAAGCAACCCGAACCCGCTACCAGTCCATTATTCTATAATAACGAGGAGTACGTGGAGGTGAAGTGTGATATCATCAACCTTCAGAGTAGCTGTGAGAAGAATAGGGAGTATAGTAGACGCCATGTTGATCGGATAGAAGTGCGTCTAAACAACCTAGAAAAAGAAAACAAAATCTTGAAGGAAATAATCCAAGAGTCCCTCGACTCTCAAACCGAAAGGCTAGAGAAACTTGTGAAGGATAACATGGAAAAAGTGATGAAGCAGAGGACGAGAAGAAGAAATATGAAGACTACTTCAATCTTAATATTTCTTAGTTATTTTTCCATTTTCCATCGATGTAAAGGCTATGCCTTAAACTATTTTCTATTTTCGAATCGTGTATTAAAAGGCTTATTTAACGCCTCGTTCCTTAATAATATAAAGTGTTTTATTTATATCATGTGATACAAATACTTTATCTTATTCATACTTGTAATTGCTAAAACCCATAATTTGTTAACTTATCCGACTTATGTCAACTTCTATGTAGCAACATCATGGTTCGTCCAGCTGCACCTACTGTTAACAATATCGTGTTGACTACCGAGCAATTCCAACAGTTACTCACTGCCGCACAAGGCAACACTCAAGTTAATAATGTTATTCCTCAACCGAAACCTTGTTCATACAAGGACTTTACAAACTGTCATCCTCCCGCATTCAAGGGAAATGAAGAAGCTGTCGAACTAGTTCGTTGGTTCGAGAAGATGGAGTCCATTTTCCGTATTTGCAACTGTGGTGATGACGATCGAGTAAAGTATGCCACTAGCTCATTAGGTGGCAATGCTTTAACTTGGTGGTCTGCTCATGCCAAGTTCGTAGGGATTGATAATGCTAATGCAATTCCATGGGACGAACTCAAAAGCATGATGATTAATAAATTCTGCCCTCAAAGTCAAGTTCAGAAACTTGAAGCTGAGTTCTGGGAACTCAAGGTGAAGGGAACTGATATTGAAAGATACACCAACCGTTATCTTGAGCTTTCTACTCTATGTCCCGAGATGTTTCCTACTGAAGCTAGAAAGATTGAACTGAAAGGACCCGTTCATATACATTATAAACGATTCACAATAGTTGATTTCATCGCGAGGTATTTAACCTCTATATGATATATTTTACAAACATTGCATTTGTTTTTAAAAGACAAACTTTCTTTACATCGAAAATTGACAGGCATGCATACCATTTCATAATATCCACTATCCAACTATAAATTGACTTAATAATAATAATCTTTAATGAACTCAATGACTTGAATGCAAGTTTCTTCGAAATATGCCATGAAAGACTCCAATTAATATCTTTAAAATGAGCAAATGCACAGCGGAAGATTTCTTTAATACATGAGAATAAACATGCTTTAAAGTGTCAACCAAAAGGAGGTTGGTGAGTTCATTAGTTTATCATAATCATTCATTTTCATCATTTTAATAGACCACAAGAATTTCATTTCCAGTTCTCATAAATATAAGTCTCATGCATAGAGACAAAAATCATTCATATGGATTGAACACCTGGTAACCGACATTAACTAGATACATATAAGAATATCCCCTATCATTCCGGGATCCTCCTTCGGACATGATATAAATTTCGAAGTACTAAAGCATCCGGTACTTTGGATGGGGTTTGTTAGGCCCAATAGATCTATCTTTAGGATTCGCGTCAATTAGGGTGTCTGTTCCCTAATTCTTAGATTACCAGACTTAATAAAAAGGGGCATATTCGATTTCTATAATTCAACCATAGAATGTAGTTTCACGTACTTGTGTCTATTTCGTAAAACATTTATAAAAATTGCGCATGTATTCTCAGCCCAAAAATATAAAGGGTAAAAAGGTAAATGAAACTCACCATACTGTATTTCGTAGTGAAAATACATATAACGTCATTGAACTAGTGCAAGGTTGGCCTCGGATTCACGAACCTAAATTAATTATATATAATTATATGTTGGTCAATATTTGTCTAACAATTAGGTCAGGTCATAGTGTACCACAATCCTAATGCTCGAGACTAATATGCAAAAGTCAACAAAAGTCAATTTGACTCAAAATGATTTCCAAAATTTATACATGATTATAATATATTTTAAATATCGTCGTTTTATATTTTTAAAAGATTTATTAGAGTAAATAATATAATTCATTTATTAATAAATAAAATTTTATATTAAAATTTATATAATAAAATATACTTTTATATATATTAAGTAATAAAATTTATAGGGTTCATTTAATATCATAAAGATAATATGATAGGTATTATTAAAGTAATTTATTACACGTAGTAAAATATGTTTGTATTACATATTTATTTGATAAAATAATATCTATAATGTTAGTAAGTAAAAGTTGTATTATTTTGTAATAATAATTATTATTATAAAAATATCAATATTTATAATTACTAAGATGATATTATGATAAAACGATAATTCTAATTATGATAACTTTAATATTTACGATAATTTTTAATATTATCTTTAAAATAATAATTCTATTTAAAATGATAATAAAAATGATATTTTATAGTAACAATGACATTTCTATTAAAATGATAATTTTTGTTAAAATGATAATTTTTGTTAAAATGATAGTTTTGATACTAACGATACTTTTAATAATAATAGTAATGATAAAAATAATAAGAACGATAATTTTATCTAAATCAATATCTTATAATATTTTAATTTCATCATGATACTCTTACTCATTATTTCCTAATCGTTTCGTTTAATAGCTTTTAATCGTCTTTTATATCGTGTTCATAATAATGATAATAATAGTAATCAAAATAATTAGGTGTTACTAATATTAGTTTTAATTACAATAATACTAATAATGATAATTACTATGACATTATTAACGATAATGATAATATAATAATAATAATAACAATAACCATTTTTAAATAATGATATATATATTAATAATGATAATAATAATAATGATAATAATAATAATAATAATACTAATTATAACTTTAATGATAATAACGATAGTAATAATAATAAAAATAACAATTTTTAATGATAAATCCTTTTATTGATAAAGATAATAATAATAATAATAATAATAATAATAATAATAATAATAATAATAATAATAATAATAATAATAATAATAATAATAATAATAATAATAAGATAAAACTAGAACGACGATAATAACGACGATAATAATAATCATTTTTAATAATAATAGAAAAATTCGATGGACTATAACTTCAAATCCGTTCATCGAAATCATTCGATATCTAAATGAAAAGTTCTTAATTTTTCGCTAGCTTTCCAACGACATGCATATCTTATACCTTATCTCAGTCTCATATATAACTAATTCAGGATTCAACATAACCTAACTAAAGGCAATATCAAAAGTACAAACATGCATAATCCTATATACTCGAGCACTAGTCAGGGATACACTATTAGTATGTAAAAGTTAAATTATGAGTACTCACGTATCAATATTGAGATTCAATATTGCAGGAAAGGTACGTAGACGCAACGGAGATGATAAACACTATATTGACCTCACGAGCATACCCATGAACCATACCCAATCACCTCCATAGCTATAACCCATAATTTCCTTAATCCAATCCCACTCGAAAAACATTTTCGAAATCACTCGGACAGCACTCCGACGTAATATTTTATGTATACAAATAATATCTTGAAATAATACTGAGTAAATATATATATGTAAATCGATTGAGAGAGTTTAGAGAAAAATATTTTCAAGTTTCTATGAAATAATGAAACCTATTGAATTCTTATTTATAATAGATTTTTGAATTATTAAAGTGAATTATTAAAGTATGAATTATTAAAGTAAATTATTAAAGTATGAATTATTAAAGTGAATTATTAAAATATGAATTATTAAAGTGAATTATTAAAGTATGAATTATTAAAGTGAATTATTAAAGTATGAATTATTAAAGTGAATTATTAAAGTTAAAGTAAAATAAAAATAAAGTAAAGGTAAAATTTAAGTATAGTAAAAGTATAAAACTATGTACGTATAATACGCGTATAAATATATATAATATTAATTTAAATCGTTATATATATTTAATAAAATAAAATATAAATATCATTATCTTTTTCATACTGGTTAAGTAATGAGTTGTCAAAAGTGGTTCTAGATATTTATAAAAGTTATATACGTTTTAATAATAAAGTTCTTTTTAAACTGAAAACGTTTTTGTACGTTTGAAACTAAATCAAATAAATATAATAATTTTGTTTTCCAAAACCAAATATATTTTTAAGAATCATTTTGTTTAAAGGTTAAAATAATGGAAATCGTTATATCATAAAACGTTTTAGAAAAGTAGAATCATATATATTCATAATAGGTTTCAAGTTTTTAAATTACAGTCTGTTGGTGAAGCATGGAATAAAGTTCAAAGGTTAAATAAACGTATGAAATCATCTTAATGAAAAATGTCGAGTTACTTAACTTGTCGATATCCAACATCTAAGTTAGTTACACTTCACGTTCTTACTTATAAATCACTTTACCATTTTCCGAATGTTGTCAAAAAGAATAGATTTCTTAAATCATAGTGGACCTCATAACATAGACCCGTAATTATATCACAATGTATCTGATAAATCAATCATTTGATATTATCTTCTAATTCCATCGATAAATATATTGAAACAAATACGTTCATGTAAAGTATTATACGTTTAATACTTTATTAATATTCTCAAGTTATAATATATATACCTATATATACATATTTATTTATATATAACGGTTCGTGAATCGTCAGAATTTGGTCGAGGTTATAATGAATGTATGAACACAATTTAAAATTCTTGAGATTTAACTTAACAAACTTTGCTTATCGTGTCGGAATAATATAAAGATAAAGTTTAAATTTGGTTGGAAATTTTTGGGTTGTCACATGAACGATATATTGAAGGTCTCCCCGAGGATGTTCAGGGGAATGTTATTGCTGCCGAGAAGGTTACTCTTGATGCTGTGATTCTCATGGCACAAAATTTGATGTTGGCCAAGAGAAGAAGAGCGTCGGCTAGTAAGCAGGTTGAGACCAAGGGTAACGATGGTAAGAGGAAGTTTGAGTCATCTCAAGATTCGACTCAAAATGCTAGTAAGAAGCCTACGGATAGTACAAGGTCGAATTATAAGGGTACCAATCCTTTCTGTGTTCGTTGTGAGAGGCATCACCCGGGGAAGTGTACTGCTATTTGTTCGTTGTGTAAGAAAGTGGGACACGTTGCTAAGACGTGTAAGACTCCTCTGAAGGATAAGGCTATTGTTCCAGCCAAAGCTCCTCCTACATGTTATACTTGTGGGGAAAAGGGACACATTAGTCCAAATTGCCCTAAGAAGAAGGATAATCCCGCCCCTGAAACTAATACTACTGCTGCGAAGGGTCGTGCATTTGTTATCATTGCTGCTGAAGTTCGAGATGAGGATGAGGTCATCACGGGTACGTATCTTGTCAATAATTATTGTGCCACTATTTTATTCGATACTGGTGCCGACAGAAGTTACGTGTCAAGTGATTTTTGTACCCTGTTTACTGAAAAGCCTCAACCCTTAGAAACTAAACGATTAGTAGAAGTAGCCAATGGAAAGATCATGCAAGTCGATAAAATCTATAAAAACTGCAACCTAATCTTAGCCAATAAAGAATTTAAGATAGACCTTTTGCCGGTCGAGCTCGGAAGTTTTGACGTCGTAGTTGGAATGGATTGGTTATGTCCATTACATGCTGCTATCATGTGTTACGATAAAACTGTTCATGTTCCATTGAAAAATGGAGAGACTCTCATCATCCAAGGTGAAAAGAGTGGTTCCAATCTCAATATTATCTCATGTATCAAAACCCGCAAATACCTTATGAAAGATTATCCAGCTATTCTAGCCCACGTTAAGATGATTGAGTCGAAAGAGAAGAGTATTGACGATGTACCAGTGGTTAAAGACTATCCCGATGTGTTTCCCGAAGATCTTTCTGGTCTTGCACCTCCTCGACAAGTTGAATTTCAAATTGATTTAACTCCCGGTGCTGCACCTATTGCTAAAGCTCCATACCGTTTAGCACCCCTCCGAGATGAAGGAACTATCCAATGAACTCCAGGAACTATTGGATAAAGGTTTCATTCGTCAAAGCTCGTCACCATGGGGAGCTCCTATTTTATTTGTTAAGAAGAAGGATGGTACGTTAAGGATGTGCATTGATTACCGCGAACTTAACAAGCTTACTATCAAGAACCGTTATCCGTTGCCGCATATTGATGATTTATTCGACCAACTCCAAGGGTCAAGCGTCTATTCAAAGATTGATTTGAGATCCGGTTATCACCAACTCAGAGTCAAGGAATCCGATATTCCTAAGACTGCTTTTCGCACTCGCTATGGGCACTATGAATTTTGTGTCATGCCTTTTGGTTTGACCAACGCACCTACTATGTTCATGGATCTTATGAACCGTGTTTGCAAACCTTATCTCGATAAATTCGTCATTGTGTTCATTGATGACATTTTGATCTATTCCAAGAGTGGGGAAGAACATGAGCAACATTTGCGCATGATTCTTAAACTCTTACGAAAGGAACAACTTTATGCTAAATTTTCTAAGTGCGAGTTTTGGCTCAAAACCGTACAATTCCTTGGACATGTTGTTATGGAAATGGAATACATGTCGATCCAGCCAAGATTACTGCTATTCAGAACTGGGAGATACCAAAGACTGTGAAGCATATTCGTCAATTTTTGGGACTTGCCGGTTACTATCGAAGGTTTATAAAAGATTTTTCCCTACTTGCTATATCTCTTACAAAGCTAACTCAAAAAGGGAAGAAGTTTGAGTGGTCCGAAGAACAGGAATCTGCTTTCAAGATTCTGAAGGAGAAATTGACCACAGCCCCAATTCTATCCTTACCCGAAGGTACTAACGACTTTGTTGTTTACTGCGATGCTTCGAAGCAAAGCTTTGGTTGCGTTCTAATGCAACGAGAAAAGGTTATTGCCTACGCATCTAGGCAGTTGAAGAAACATGAAGAGAACTATACCACACATGACCTTGAGTTAGGTGCCGTGGTATTTGCATTAAAGATATGGAGACATTATCTGTATGGTACCCATTTTACGGTGTACACTGACCATAAAAGTCTTCGACACATCTTTGATCAAAAACAGCTGAATATGAGGCAAAGCCGATGGCTCGAGACATTGAACGATTATCACTGTGAGCTGAAATATCACCCTGGCAAGGTGAATGTAGTTGCCAATGCCCTTAGTCGAAAAGACGATGTTAAACGTGTTCGTGCTCTAAACCTGAAGATCAAATCAAATCTTATCTCGCGAATCTGTGAAGTTCAATTGGAAGCTATTAAACCGGCACTTATCGAAGGTGAAGGGCCTATTGGTTTCGAGAACCAACTTCAAGTGAAAGCTAATGGTACACGGTACTTTGGCAACAGAATTTGGGTTCCTCGCTTCAGTAATCTCCGTGAACTAGTCTTGGATGAAGCACATAAGGCTAGGTATTCTATTCATCCCGGTTCCAGTAAGATGTATTACGATGTGAAGCAATTCTAATGGTGGCCTAACATGAAAGCCGACATTGCTACTTATGTTAGCAAATGTCTCACTTGTTTGAAAGTCAAGGTCGAACATCAAAAGCCTTCTGGTCTGTTGACACAACCCGATATTCCGTAGTGGAAGTGAGAATGTATCACTATGGACTTCGTAACTAAGTTACCTAAGACTTCGAACGGTAACGATACTATTTGGGTCGTAGTTGATCGTCTTACTAAATCTGCGCATTTCATACCGATCAAGGAAACCGATAAGATGGAGAAATTATCACAGCTTTATATTAAAGAAATTGTCTCACGTCATGGTGTTCCTATCTCGATTATTTCTGATCGCGACAGTCGATTTGTTTCCAGATTTTGGAAAACATTACAATCTGCTCTTGAAACTCAACTCGACATGAGTACAGCCTATCATCCACAAACTGATGGTCAAAGTGAACGAACTATCCAAACCATGGAAGATATGCTACGTGCTTGTGCAATCGATTTCGGCAAAGGTTGGGATAGACATCTACCTTTGGTTGAATTTTCTTATAACGAAGTTATCACTCCAGCATTAAGGCTGCACCTTTTGAAGTCTTATATGGACGAAAATGTAGATCCCCTTTGTGTTGGGATGAACTCGAGGACAGACATTTAACTGGTCCTGAAATCATTCACGAAACTACCGAAAAGATCGTGCAAACTAAGCAACGATTAGAAACTGCCCGTAGCCGACAAAAGAGCTATGCCGATAAGAAACGAAAAGACATCGAATACCAAGTTGGAGATAAAGTCATGTTGTAAGTATCCCCTTGGAAAGGTGTTGTCTGCTTCGGTAAACGAAGTAAACTCAGTCCACGATACGTTGGACCTTTCACAGTCACTCAAAGAGTCGGTCCTGTGGCGTACCGATTAGAACTACCAACTGAACTTAGCCAAGTACATGATGTGTTTCATGTTTCAAATCTTAAATGGTGTCTTATTGATGACACACTCGTTATTCCTTTGGATGATGTCCGCATTGATGAGCAAATGCACTTCGTTGAAGAACCTATAGAAATCATGGAATGAGAGGTCAAACAAACGCGTAAAAGCAACGTACCTATCGTTAAAGTCCGTTAAAATTCGCGTAGAGGCCCCGAATATACCTGGGAACGCAAAGACCACATGAAACGGAACTATCCCCATATCTTCTCAACTGCTGATGCAAACGAGGAATCTACCTAAAACTTCGGGACGAAGTTTTCAATAACGGGGAAGTACTATAACGACCCTCAATTTTTTCATTCTATACTTTTCCTTATTAAATTGCCCAACAATATAATTAAACTTAATAATTATACTTTAATCGATAATTGTTAAGAGTTAAGAATTATGAATATAATAATTAACTTTGTACATTAATTGACAAGTTAATAAAAATAATAAGTTAATAAACTTTTGTGAACAAGATATAATAAACTAAAGCTTAATGTAATTAACAAATTAATCTTAAATAAGTTTAGGGATTATTTAAGCTAAATTAAAGTCCAAGGTTTAAAGTGAAAAATCTCAAAACCCTTCCATGCATGCATGGGCCGAAATTTTAAAAAAGAAAATTAAGGAAATGACCAAATTGCCCTCCCAATTTTTGGCATTCAAGAAGCTTCCATCACCTCCTCATTTGCTTGCCTTGTTCCCTAAGTTTAACTTGTTTTCCAAGTTTAACTTGTTCCCTAAGTAAATCTAACCTTAACCCTAATTCTAGAATTTTCCTAACTCTCCTATAAATAGATGCCTAACCTAAACCTTTTCATTGTACCAAATCACAACAACAATTTTCTCTCCCAAATCTCTCTCCCTCTCTCTTGATGTCGGCTCCCAAAACCGAAACCATCACCACCACCATCGAAATCCACCACCACCTTCAAGGGTTTTCCAAGTGATCTTCAAGTTGTTCTTCGCGTTCTTCGCGTTCTTCAAGAATCTTCAAGGTGTTCTTGGTTGTTAGAGTGCTTTGATCTTCAATCTTCAAGTGTTTCATCTTTCTTTGTTAATCATCTTCGAATCTTCAAAGGTATAACATAAACCCTAACTTATTTACATAATCTTTGATCTTTGTTTAATTCATATTCATGTTAATTCATAAACATATACAATATATATATATATATGAACACACTTATATCTATATATACATGAAAGAAATATATATATATATATATATATATATATATATATATATATATATATATATATATATATATATATATATATATATATATATATATATATATATATATATATATGTATGTATAGGTGTCGACCGGAAAAAAAAAAAAAAAGGAGGTTTGATCTTTAAAACCTAGGAGATTAGATAAAGATTTGTTTATGTTTAATTAAGGAAACAAAATAAATACATATATACATATACATACTCGACATATATATACATGTAAAAAAAATATTTTTATATACATACATATATATATACGGTATATATAAAAAAAATACTATATATATATATATATATACATATACACGAAATATATATGTATGTATATATATATATATATATATATATATTATATATATATATATATATATATATATATATATATATATATATATATATATATATATATATATATTAAACCCTAAATACACCTAAACTATACTACATTAACTAAAACCCTAAACCTAACCCTAATTATTAAACCCTAATTTACTAAACCCTAATACATTAATTAAAACCCTAATCATTACTACACTAAACCCTAAACCTAAACATTTATTACAAAACCCTAATCATTAAATACTTTAATTAATTAACCCTAGTTAGTTAATGAAATCCTAATATTACTTATACTATTATTTAACATTTGTACATTATTACTATTACTAACACTTATAACCAATTACTTATATTATAACACATAAAAACATTTTGGATATATATTAGATATATATAGATCTTCGAACTTTCTTGACGAATGGTTTCTACGAAACTCTAGGAGGAAGGGTTTGGATTTTCCGATTTAAAGGATCCTATAACTCAAGCCCCTAGACCTGAAATGGCCATTCGAAGAGAAAGGGGTGATTGGAAGTATATCTAATATGACAAATATCCTAAAATGGAAACACTTTTAAAATAGAAACTTTCTAATTATAAACGTACTAAAATGGAAAACTTACTGAAAATAGAAACTTTCTAAAAATAGAAACTTTCTAAAAATAGAAACTTTTTAAAAGTAGAAACTTGCTAGGAATGGAAACTTAGTAAAACAAACTATACTTAAACACTTACATACTTAAACTTAAATTGTCATTCCAAAACTATTACACGTTTCGGCAAGCTCTTTTTGCAAAACATTGTAGCCATATCAGATGTCAAGTTTGGTTCATCATTAATTAACGCAAATCCATCTTGCAACTCTCCCTCCATTCACCATTTTATGCACCAAATTGTCAAGTATAAAATAAAACATTGTAATGAGATACTAGAAGACGCTTATAATAATATATCTAACCAACAAAGCAAAACCAAATAACTCCATTATCTTATAAGCTCCATTTACCTAATTTAGGCAAACAATTTGTGCCATTGAACCGGAGTTACAAAAAGCGAAATGAACCGTCAGTAAGCATATGGAGTACTTAAAAAGCAAATACACATAAGTGATGTCTACTAACCTAAGGAGAAAGGCAGCACCCGAGCTTCAACGGATGCTAGCTCCGGTTTAACTTTTATGGCAAATGCAAAACCTTTTTGACTTCCTATATTCTGTCTTGCAATAAGAAACTCGACTTTTATGAAAGTCTGAAGTTTGGATCTCAGTCATTCGAGGTAACCACCTCGGACCTAACCATTTCTACAATAAAACCATTTCATATAAAACAAAATCCTCATTTATGGACATGATTTACATGAAGTTATTCACGAACCTCTAAGGACATATAAGTGAGTCTCTTGGTAGATGCGACTTGGAGCATGGCAATAATATGTGTCGGACATTATAGCCATAGGTTTCACGGAAGTACTCAACAATAACTTTCTCAATTCCATCTACCCCCATCGTGCTGTTACGTTTCAACAACAATCCACAGCAACAAGTTGGCGGGCCGTCTCGACGTGTTGTAAAAACCTAGCAACCAAAGGTAAGATAGCTGATCTTCTAACAAGTAAATCTGGAAAATAATCTTTTCAAGTGTTCAACCCATCTAGTTCTAGCAATTAACTGGAACAAGACCCTCGAGAAAAATGAAAGGATGGAAGGGAGACGTGCACTATTAAGGCAAATCATTTCATCGATGAATTGTCTGGCAAGAACATCCACTCATATAATTTGAGTGTAGATTGGTTTTGTAGTAAATGCTTTGTATTATTTAACTAACAGAGTTATTAACAATTGCTTCTTTTTTTTTTTGTAATATGTGTGTTTCTCCCCTACAAGGCCTCTTGATACGAGACGTGAAGTCATTGCACTGCTAGCGAAAATTCATCTTAGGAAGTGTCTTAGTGCATATGCTTGAAGTAACAAACTTTATACGAGGAAAGTGTTTTATTACTCTCCCTCACGCTGACAATGTCAGGTCCTACATTTTTATTAGTTACATTGCTTCTAACTTCTTTATATATATAATCAACAATATATTTGTTGTTCTTGATTCAGTAGAGGAAACACCTATGTCACGGTCATAAAACATTTATCTATCTGCTTGTTTGACAAATCAAAGTATTCAGAATGACCAACACTTTAGATTATAGATACTTTTCTTCAGCAGTCGTTTATAGTAAAGCAAGAATTCTTAGATAATTTATAATATTAATATCATATTTGGTTTAGGTTATAAATGCTTATGTTGGGTTATTTAAGGTATATAACGATTGGACGATGATTATTCTACCATCATACGATGGGTCAAAGGTGACCAAGAGGGTTAAAAAGTTTGCGTGGTTACAACCAGAGTGTGCGCCATACAATTATCGGGTTGTCTCTTAATTTTGGTATGTTTTAGAATTTTCTTAAACCATTATTTACATTCATAAAATCCATTCCACTAAACTCTTATCATTGGACTTTTTTGTCATACACACGTCTTGGACAACCTTTATTAAGTTACAATGCATGATTAATTTTGTTAGCAAATTCTTAAACAAGGATATTACCAAAATATAATTATGAGCGAGTGTTAGATCTATGCATACATTGACTGTATGCAAATATTTAAAATGAATAAACTGTATGCAAATATTTAACCCTTGGAATGTCATTATCAAATGATATTGTGGTAATACTAATGTTTTGGAAATTGCTAACAAAATTAATTATTTATTGCGACTTATTAAATGCTTTAGAAAACACGTCTGTATAACAAACAAAGTCAAATGATCAGACTTGAGTGGAATGAATTTCATGTACGTAAATAAGAGTTTATAAGAAAAAACATACCAAAAGACAACCTCATAACTGTATTGCACACGCACTGATTGAAACCACGCAAACTTTGCAAACCTTACATCCAAAAGTTGGCGTCCTTGAACCAACGTTTGACAGTAGAGTAATGAACGTCTAATCGTTATGTACCTGAAATAGGTCAACATAAACATTTACAACCTAAACCACATATGGTATTGATATAATAAAGTATGTAAGAATCCTTATTTCACCATAAGCGATTGCCAAAAAATAGTATGAATGTTGATTATTCCGAGAACTTTTATATGTCAAACAAGCAAATAGATTAATGTTTCATGATCTTGACATTGATGTTTAATCTATAGAATCATGAACGATAAAAAAAATTGTTGATTATTTATATAAACAGAAATAGAAGAAAGTTAACTAATAAAAATGTAAAACCAACACGGTCATCTTCATCAGCATAAGGCAACTAATAACAAACCCATTTTTTCGTAAACCAAAATCTTTAACGGTTAGAGCTTGTTGCTTCCAACACATGCATAAAAACACCCCCCAAAATAAATTTTCGCCAACCGTGCAATCACCTCATGCTTTGTATCAAGAGGCCTTGTTGGGGACAAACACACCTACTTACATCACAAAACAATAAAGCGATCGTAAATAAATAAGTTAGTTATGATTCGGAGCATATATATAAAAACACAAACCACTTCATTTACATTACACGAGTGAATATCCTTATCGAATAATTCAACGATCAAGTGATTTGCCTTAACAGTGCGCAAGTCTCCCTTGTTTCCTTTTTTCTTTTTCCTGGAGACTTATGTTCATTCATTGACTTGCTAAAAGCAAATGGGGCAATCTTAAACAGATTGTTTTCTAGATTTATTAGTTGGGTAAGCAGAGACGGTCCGCCACCTTGTTGTAGTGTTGTTGTGGCTGTTGTTGTGGTAACCGCAGTTGTTAAAACGTTCCAACATGATGAGGTGGTGGTCCTTGATTGGTGAACCGTTATTTCTAAAAATTGTATTCACTGTAAAATTGAAACACGAAGCACAAAATCATGTTGATGAGTACTACTGTACGATACTGAAAAGCATACATGCACAAAGTATTTTTGTAATTTATGCTTTGAAGTTATTCATTAAAAGTCCATATTCATTAAAAATGACTAAACGAATTTCGTCCCTTCGTTACATACAGTAAAGAGTGTATTCAGTCTAAAATTAATCACTGTAAAACATCATTGTACCTGAAAAAGAAGAGCTTCAACAGATCTACTGAATGACAGCAAAAAGGATATTATCGATTTCAATTTCCAACAATAATGGCAGTTAGATTCCAGATACATACGCAGTATAGATTAAACAATAATTTACGTAATGCAACACATATTAAACCTAAATTAAAAAGGATGGATAAATTACCGAATTGGTAGAAGTTAGAATTGGGGAAGAATCAGTTGTTTCGTATCAATTGGTTAACCCTTATATAATACTCCGTACCCATAGCCATATGGTACACGCCAAAAGAAAGAAAAAAAATCATGTCATGGCCACAACCCACAACTGAGACAGTCTACCAAAAGCAAGCAAACGGTGGGAAGGAAGTGGCGATCAATTGTTCGTTGTAGGGTTTGATTTTCGTTACACTACTAGGGTTTATGATACGAGCATGGGCCCTGAGATCACTCACCACCAGGCCTGTCTAGTAAGATTGTACCAGCCCGTTATTGAGAGTAAGGGTACCTGGCCCAAATGAGTAGCCCAAGTCCAAAATGAAAGGTTGAATCTAGAATTGCAGTTTGTATTGTTAGTGCAAGCGGGTAGTTTTATATTATTTGAATTTTTATATAAAAAAACTAGGTATTCATAAATATAATTGTGGACTAATGGTTTATGCGAATAGCGGGAGATGATCCTAACACACTAATTTTTTATCTTCTACACCAAATTTACTATTATACCCTTTATTATATACTTAGACTAATAATATAAGTTCAACTCAGTAGGGGTATAACTGTAAAATTATGACACAAAAATGTAGATGGATCAAAAAAGTGTTGTGTGAGGATCACCTCCCATGTGAACATATTAACTAAAGAAGAATAATTTATATAACTAATCATTAATAATATATTTTTATGTTAAGCATTAAATTAAATGCTTTATTATATTAATTAATTGTAAGAAATTGAAAGATATACTTCGTATCTAAATAGTCATATAAAGTTCCAAAATGATGATGTCATCATTAAGCTAATTATCTTTTAATTTTCATAATGATGATGTCATAATTATGTATTATTTAATTAAAAAAATAATACGAAATCTTTAATAAAAGAAAATACTAATCTCTCATAAATTGTAATTTTAATTTTTAAAAAAATTTAAAAGGCACTTATTATTACTAATAATAATTATTATTATTAAAAATATAAATGCTCAACTTTGAGCAAACTTTATTATTATAATTATTATATTATTAATATTCAAATATGGATTCATTTTACGAAATTAATTTCGTTACATATGTATGCGAAAATACATGTCTCTATATATTTTTAAAAACAACGTCAAGTTTCTTAGTCAAACGAGTCATTAAAATAAATGACTTTAGCATTTACATTTACTTAATCCCTAAAACATGTCATTAAATTGTTTCGTTTAAACAAACTCGTGATTTCATGGGTCATTTCACTAGTTAATTATAATAATAACTATAAATATTACTATTATTTAGTTATGGGTTAGTAAACTGTGTAATGATATGCGCCTCCACTAAAGTTCAGTGAAAGCAGAGTGGCAGCTTAACAATCTCATTATATTGTTGTTTTGTTGGTTGGTACTTCGTAATTATATCAAGGAATATTAACCAATATACTCTTTCCTTTAACATCAAGGGAGGAAGATAGTGTATCACAAGGGGGTATCCGCCCCACTTAGATTTAATCGGGAAAAAAATTTACATTAATAATTTTATTTTGTTTACAAAAAAATAAGGTGTTTTTTAGTGTTTACCCCTGCTAATAATGAAAATATTATTAAATTTTTATACTCGTACCATCTGTATCTACGTTCAAATTCCGCCATTGTTTAACACGCTATGAAAATTTATCCGAAACAAAACTGCAAAAAATGTCGTGCAAATTGCAAGAGTATCTTGAGAATTCGTGACAAGCGAATTTCCAATCATTACCGATAACAAGTCCTGATCGAAAAGTTATATGTCATGATCGGATAAGATATTATGAAATTTTTAAAAAAAAATATTCGGAAAACGTTTCATTGATATCAGTAACTAAACTAATGTGTGTACTTTGACTGGTCACGGATTTTAAAATCTCAACAAATATATTTCAACTAGTTAAAAGACCCGTGATTTCACGGGTTTATTTAAATCAAGTATATATAAAAAGATAAATATATTAACATTAATACATTCAATTTATGCAATAACATATGAAGTTCGTTAAATTTGAATTTGACAATATAGAAAGTATATATGTATAGGTGACAAATAAAACAAATTGAAGTTAAGTGAAGCATTTCAAGATATGAGAAATGGGCAATATTTGATGATAATTTAAATTCGTATGAGTGGTCATATCCCTCATTGGTACGTAATTAGAAATATCTTTAGTAGCATCAATAGTAATATTAATATGTATATTTTTTTATCTTGTTTGATTAGAGTAATGACATGCTTGGTTAGGGGAATGGAGCGTAAGGAATGATTATGATAATAATTGAAGTTGGTTGGTACTCTATAATGGAAATCCCCATTATCTTAAACTAGTTAATGGGTCATTACCCTAAAAATGTGAGGAATCTTCATACCACACGTTCTTTTCTCCTTCCCTCTTTTTTTTTTTCTCTCTCTTTCCTTGTTTCCCTCCTATTTTGTTCTTATCTCCTAACTTTTCACCTTTTAAATCTCATTACTCATACTGTATAAGTTGAAGATTAACTTCAAAATTCGTTCTCCATTGTTATTTTCTTTTTATTTATTATCAAAATTACTACTGAAAATATAACCGGCCTACCGAATTCATTCAGGTCTTAATTACTCTCTCTTTGTTTTAATTTAGAAAAACAATAATTAGGGTTGTTTGTGTTTGTTAATATAAAATACGTAACAGTGATAAACCATGAATGTTTCTTTCTATTATTTGTGATCTGTGATATATAATGTTTCTTTTTATTATTTTGATCGACCATGAATGTATATGACGTTTGAAAGTCGGTAGCATTTGTTATTGTAATACCGATACATTTTTTTTTTTTTAAATCACAGCGAAAACATATTATTATATTAATATTTACAAATAATACTTAGTAATTAACTAAACCATAGTTTTACAATCATCCATGTGTTACGTCTACCAAAAGCTTTTACACACATATATGTATCAAAATATACCCTAGACGAAAATAAAAATTGGCCCACATATACGTTAATTTTTTTTTACTACGCATAAAAAATAATACTCCAATTTATCTCTTTATTTACTTACATTGTATTGAACTATTAGAAACTAGGTATTTTAACTTTATTTGACGATTTTTTAATTGATTTAATTAAATATATTGAGAAAAATAGTTACATATTCAAAATTTTGGGCCCTTCTGAATTTTTGAGCCCTAGTCGCTTGCCTATCTTGCATACCCTCAAAGACACCTCTGATAAATATCAGAGTAAACTTGTCAAACCTTTCCAAAAGCAACCACTCCCAAAACTATAGCATGCAAAGTTTAACCTGCAAGTGAGGAAGTGTGGGGGATTAGCATAACGCTAAGTGAATGGAATTTCCTAACAGTCATAGGTATCTAGCATCAAGCTAAGTACAATTGCATAACAGAAAATAAACAAGCAACACGGTAATAGAGGAACGACGACTTGTACGTGCCATTAACTACTAGCTGATCGGGCTAGAGTTTACCTTTAGTTCATGTTACTGTATCCTTCATATAGTAATCCGAACGTAGGGGATACGTCATTCAATACTATACTACACGAATAGTAACACTTGAACCCAACCTCACAATTCAAGGTTGACCTCCACCCAGCTTCACAATTCAAAGCCGGTTGTCGAGCTTCACAACTCAAAGCTGACAATACTAATGTGTACACCATCACCACAAATAACATAGTATATCATATACTATCAAATCAGGTCGAACATAGCAGGACAACAGTAGCATAACCCGCTACTACATACATATAACAGTATCAGATAGTCCCACTCACCTGATAAACAGCAAGACCTCAGGAGTCTTATATTACTGAGCCTTCTCCGTTCCTTTATTACCTGAGAATTTCATATCCCAATTTAGCATATATCTAATCAATAATATCATCAATTCATACTCTAAACAATATCATATATCATAATATATGATATAGCCTAGGTTGCTTTGGTGTTGAATTTATGTCGATAGTTTTAGCCTAGGTTGGAAGCCCGAGAGCTCATTTGTACTGTTATTGATCTTCGGATCCGTTATATGTTATCGTTTTTTCGCCAAAAAAAAAATATATCATAATATATCCATATCGCAACTATCTCACGCGTGTAAAACGAGGCATACACGCTATCCCATCATTTTGACCCAAATTAAAGTATGATTCAGTGTTTTAAAATTTCACCATTGAAAAGTAGACCTCATTACGTTTCCAACGGTAGTTTATTCATCAAAAACAGAGCTACGGTTTGAAAGTTAAGGCCAAAACAAGTTTTTCAAAAAGCTGACATACTGCACATGCAACCGCCCGGTTGCACCCAAAATGGCCCGGATACACCCGGTAACCGTACGGGAGCATCCTGCAACCGTACAGGAGCTGTTCATCAGCACAAGGTCGCTGTTTTCATCATTTTGAGCCCCAAATCTCGTTTTTGCACTGTTTTGACACTACAAATCACTTAGGAAATATATATAACTCATATACAAAAACATTTTCTAATATCTATGGGTGTTTATAACACCTTAAAATACTATTTTGATTTCAAAACACATTTTCTATAAAACTTGAACAAAATCATCAAATTCACTTTGATTTGGACATGAAATCGTTTGTAAATACCTTGTTTAAGCTACTGAAATCACAATGAATGATTTCCAAACTTCAATTTAACACAAAACCAAGAATCAATGGTTAGGGTTTGTGAGGATTTGAGAGTATAAGTTCAGTGTTTGAATATTTCCAACAAAAAAAAAAAAAGAAATAAGAGGAAGCAGGGGTTTTTAACACAAAGGGGTTTCCTTCGTTGGGAGGAAATCTCTTCCGTGATACACACGGGCATTTACCAGTTATTTGAAATACGAAACACCTCATTAAGTGGTCCAAACGAGGTCCAATTTAATTAAACAAACATGTTATGTAATCCTTGTCACAAACTGGTCTCACCTATATAATTACATAATTATAAACATATAATTATTAAAATAACATATAATAACAAACAAATGTAATTTATGACAATTACCACTATGCCCAATGTGAGGTGGTTATAGTTATGATTTTGAAGTGGTTAATGTGAGTCATTATAGTGATTAAAACAATATCATTAACAAACACCAACCAAACAGCAGCAATGCAATGATAATACTCATTCCATTCCTTTTCCCATTACCATTTCCAGGGGAGGAAGATAGTATACTTTGAGAGGGGTGGCTGCCCCACCTGGGATTTGACTTCTAGTTAGCAATTTATATCAGTTGAGCTTATAGATTCCTATTATTTATTTATAGCCCCTCTTCAATATTGAGCTAAATGTTGGATAATCCATTAAAGATCCCTCAACACCAAAAATACAACTACACAATATTCAACGATGGTTTATCTTAGAAGTTTATCCATTTAAATTCAATAAATTTACACTGACATATACTTTAGGGATTATATTTAATTATTTAAGGTATTTTTCTTAAGTTACGAAACTACAAAGTAGTTCATTTTTTATTGTTAATGATACTTTTTCATCTTTTATAGTTCTGGAACCTGTTACCTTTTTCGTTTTTGGACCACATATATGATATATCCATTGCTAAGATTTCTCCTAGATTTACTCTCACATAAACACCTCATAATATTGATGCTGAGAACTTGTGGATTTCGATATATAAAGTTCGTTGTATACGTTGATAGTTTTATAATGTACTTGTTATTTTTTGTAGTTGTTTTATAACTTAATAGAATTGAATTTCCAGTTTGTATTTTGCGTTGATGGTTTTGCCCCCTCTATTAAAAATTTCAAGTTCCGCCACTGACCATTCCCTTTGTTGAACCAAGCGCACCCTAAGTAAGTTTGTTGCAGCAAGCAACATGTAAGCATGCTAATATATGTAACTATTTATAGCAACCAACAATACACAATAAATCATATAGTGTACATGAATGGAAACATTAGATAGATACTCGAAACCATAAACATAGAAAATCAAATGCTTTGTTCCAATACTTAAGATACACAGAACAATTTACATGACCCAAATGAAACATAAGCAATTAAAATATTCATACAAATATATTGTACCAAAAAAATATTCATATTTATACAATTGGCAATAACTGGGAAACCAACACTAAGGAGCTATAACACGAACTCTATACTGATCATTACATTTCTATACTTTCAAACTACTATAAGCATCAAAACTTGATGTTGACCTTCCTAGACCAAAATGACTTCAACTTTGCCAGGCCCTAACATGTGTGTTTTCATACATATATCTTTCAATATCCTTCATCAGTTTCCATTTATAGCTCCTACACATACTGAAAGATGACTCGAACAAATTGACATATACATTGACAGAAATAATTACATTATAACCACCAATATATCTACCTAATGCCCTCTATCAAACTCTTCATTAACTTGATCTTTAGCTTATAATTTAAGTTCCTCGCCTTGAAAATTAATTTTTTTTAATGAAAAGCGGATAATTATTGTAATTACTATATGGATGTATACAATATTTACAATACAAATTGAAATGCATGAATATCAATGCAAATGCAGACTTGATAACTCACTAGAATATACAACCCAAATAGACACATATTTCAATTATTCATATAAAGTTCTTTGGCATTAAACTGAAATAAATAAAGTGACTATCAACCTTGAATATCAATTACTAATAGATTCTGTCATCTGCTCATACAATATATAATACTGACCATATCATGCCAATTCCAACTTTGACTCTACAAAGTCAAACATGCCCTACTTATCCATCATATCAATATTTCCCCACAATCATGTACATTATTAACTCCTAAAAATGCATAACAAAACACAGTGAAATATCATTAGTTATTACCTACATCTAACTTACTATAGGTTATTGTCCCAACAGACCTCCCAGCTAGTACTTCACCGTCCTTCTGACTGAGCAATCAAACTAATATCCTGATTAAGCACAACTCCCATGAAGTTAAAGCGAACATCTTAAAAATCATTTTCTGAAAACTTAAGTTAACTTTATCTATCATAATATTTCTTAAAGTCATACATAGGAAAACATTTGAAGTTAAACTTACAGGGATAACTTTGATAAACTTGAAGGCAAGAATCACTACAGTAACTAAGAATGTCAAGATCAGAAATCATTAATGACCTCAAACGACACCACTAATAAGGGGATCCCGTTATGATGGAAACTCTGGAACAAAACTTACCTCAATATCGTAAAGTTAGCAAAGATATGCACCAAAAAAGGATAAATATAGTAAACCAAAACATATATATAAGGACAGATAAATATTTTGCATAAATTTTAAAGAGTACATGAAACTCAATTGTATTATCATGTTAACAATTTGAATATGTATGTTGTAATGAAAAATCAAATATTTATACCACGATCTTTACAACTACTTCAATATTACCTGACTTCTACTCAAAAACTACGAAGTTTCTTATTAAAGCGATAACCTTCTTCTTCATCGGGTTTAACCAAAATCTCAGCAGTAAATATAAAGAAACATACAATTTCCATTGTACATACATTAGCCATTAATTATGCTATCCAATTCACAAGAGTATATCTCCTACAAAATATTACAGATGTGCTATCCAATTCATATGATCATGGCAAAGGACACTAAGAAGTTAATTGCAGGGTGCAAATGCCGATATGTATGCTGCTTATAGATGTCTACTACGAACAACATGTATCATACATACAACTTTCTAGCTCCCAGTACCATTAAACTATATTATCTAATTACATTACCAACCAACTACCCAACAATAACTTGCATAACGCTACACAATATCATACAAATGAAATTTCGATAGAATATATAATCTGTATAGGCCAATGTATGAATTAAAAGCAAAAGGAAGGAGCTTCAACGTGATATTTCAATTAAACTTGTTTGGAGATCATATTCTCCCATTGTCATCATTCCTATAAACACGAACTTAAAAAGATTTTAAGCGGTTTAATGAAATATCAAAACCAATTACAGATAAATCTCGAGTTAACACATATTCCATATCAAAAAACCACGGAATAGCAGCTGTGTTATACGCAACTCTAAAGAAATTTATTTACAATTGGAGTTGTAAGTCGATGTTGGCTGTTTCAGGTACATAGTGGTTAGACATTCATTATTCTATTATTATACGTTGTGTTAAAATACAATGCAAATTTAGAATAATATGTAATTAGTAAATGTATATGGGTAAAATATCTAGATATTAATATGTATATAAAAAATATCTAGATATTAAAATGTAAAGAAATATCTAGATATTTATATGTGTAAGAAATATCTAGATATTTATATATATTCATGGAAATATCTAGTTTCTAGAAACTTCCATGGAGTAGTATAAATATAGGTGATGTGTTCATTTGTGTAATGTGTGAGAGTTGTGAGAAAGTAAGAAGAGTGTGAGTTAGAGAAGAGAAAACTTATAAGTAATATTGTAATTGTATTTTGTATTAATAAAAGTGTTCTTTGTTAAGTTTTTCGATTAAGCCTTAGTTTGTGTTTAAGTTTTTAGTGCACTTGTGTTATTTTTATATGGTCGGCTCTGCCGCCTAAGTGATATATGGTCGGTTATACCGCCTGAATGATATATGGTCGACACTGTCGCCTAACCTAATATTGTGCACTAAGGATTCGTAAAATTAAAGGCTAACCAACGTCAAAGTGTTGGTGTAGTAAGAGTAGTATAACTAAGGTCCTCTATAGTGGGTGTGTTGGGCTCGTTGAAGCTTCCAACAATTGGTATCAGAGCGAGTCGTTCGGGACCATTTCTAGTGGAGGAAATCGGTAAACGTTGGACGTTTACATCGACTTGTTTTCACCAAAGCTCTAAGGGAGATTCTGTCGGAGCACAGTTAGGAACTGTGAAAGCTCATCGGTCTGGGACCAAGCTTATTGGACGTTGGACGTCATAATAGCAGATCTTGCAAGTACGAGCAGTGGAATCAAGAGTCTCAATAACCACAACTATGGTTATTGGCGGACTTGCATAGAATCCTACCTACAAGGACATGATTTATGGGAAATAGTTGCTGGCAGTGACACAACGCCTCCACCGAAAGAAAATGCCGAAGCCTTGAGAAAATGGAACATCAAGGCCGGGAAGGCTTTATTTATATTGAAGACTACAATCGAGGAGGATCTATTGGAGCACATCTGTAGTGACCCGAACTTTTCCATGTTTATATATATTAATTGAGATTGATATTTACATGATTAAATATTTTCAACATGTTAAGCAATCAAACTTGTTAAGACTTGATTAATTGAAATAGGTTTCATATAGACAATTGACCACCCAAGTTGACCGGTGATTCTCGAACGTTAAAACTTGTAAAAACTATACGATGACATATATATGGTTATATATATAGTTAACATGATTTTATTATAAGTATGTATCTCATTAGGTATTTTAACAATGAGTTATATACATAAAAATGAGACTATTAATTTAAGAAACTCGAAAACGATATATATAACGATTATCGTTATAACAACGTCTTACTAGGTACATATGAATCATATTAAGATATTGATACACTTGGTTAATTATGTTAAATGATAAGTAAATATATTATTAAGTGTATTAACAATGAAATACATATGTAAAAATAAGACTACTAACTTAATGATTTCGAAACGAGACATATATGTAACGATTATCGTTGTAACGACATTTAACTGTATATATATCATACTAAGATATATTATATATCATAATATCATGATAATATAACAATTTAACATCTCATTTGTTATAATAAACAATGGGTTAACAACATTCAACAAGATCGTTAACCTAAAGGTTTCAAAACAACATTTACATGTAACGACTAACGATGACTTAACGACTCAGTTAAAATGTATATACATGTAGTGTTTTAATATGTATTCATACACTTTTGAAAGACTTCAAGACACTTATCAAAATACTTCTACTTAACAAAAATGCTTACAATTACATCCTCGTTCAGTTTCATCAACAATTCTACTCGTATGCACCCGTATTCGTACTCGTACAATACACAGCTTTTAGATGTATGTACTATTAGTATATACACTCCAATGATCAGCTCTTAGCAGCCCATGTGAGTCACCTAACACATGTGGGAACCATCATTTGGCAACTAGCATAAAATATCTCATAAAATTACAAAAATATGAGTAATCATTCATGACTTATTTACATGAAAACAAAATTACATATCCTTTATATCTAATCCATACACCAACGACCAAAAACACCTACAAACACTTTCATTCTTCAATTTTCTTCATCTAATTGATCTCTCTCAAGTTCTATCTTCAAGTTCTAAGTGTTCTTCATAAATTCCAAAAGTTCTAGTTTCATAAAATCAAGAATACTTCCAAGATTGCAAGTTTACTTCCAAGTTTTCTAAATCCATTCCAAGTAATCATCCAAGATCAAGAAACCTTTGTTACTTATAGTAGGTTATCTTTCTAATACAAGGTAATAATCATATTCAAACTTTAATTCAATTTCTATAACTATAACAATCTTATTTCGAGTGGAAATCTTACTTGAAATTGTTTTCGTGTCATGATTCTGCTTCAAGAACTTTCAAGCCATCCAAGGATCCTTTGAAGCTAGATCTATTTTTCTCATTTCCAGTAGGTTTATCCAAAGAACTTGAGGTAGTAATGATGTTCATAACATCATTCGATTCATACATATAAAGCTATCTTATTCGAAGGTTTAAACTTGTAATCACTAGAACATAGTTTAGTTAATTCTAAACTTGTTCGCAAATAAAAGTTAATCCTTCTAACTTGACTTTTAAAATCAACTAAATACATGTTATATATCTATATGATATGCTAACTTAATGATTTAAAACCTGGAAACACGAAAAATACCGTAAAACCGGATTTACGCCGTCGTAGTAACACCGCGGGCTGTTTTGGGTTAGTTAATTAAAAACTATGATAAAATTTGATTTAAAAGTTGTTATTCTGGGAAAATGATTATTATTATGAACATGAAACTATATCCAAAAATTATGGTTAAACTCAAAGTGGAAGTATGTTTTCTAAAATGGTCATCTAGACGTCGTTTTTTCGACTGAAATGACTACCTTTGCAATGGGTCAAACTTATTTTTCCGACAATAAACCTATACTTTTTCTGTTTAGATTCATAAAATAGAGTTCAATATGAAACCATAGCAATTTGATTCACTCAAAACGGATTTAAAATGAAGAAGTTATGGGTAAAACAAGATTGGATAATTTTTCTCATTTTAGCTACGTGAAAATTGGTAACAAATCTATTCCAACCATAACTTAATCAACTTGTATTGTATATTATGTAATCTTGAGATACCATAGACACGTATACAATGTTTCGACCTATCATGTCGACATATCTATATATATTTCGGAACAACCATAGACACTCTATATGTGAATGTTGGAGTTAGCTATACAGGGTTGAGGTTGATTCCAAAATATATATAGTTTGAGTTGTGATCAATATTGAGATACGTATACACTGGGTCGTGGATTGATTCAAGATAATATTTATCGATTTATTTCTGTACATCTAACTGTGGACAACTAGTTGTAGGTTACTAACGAGGACAGCTGACTTAATAAACTTAAAACATCAAAATATATTAAAAGTGTTGTAAATATATTTTGAACATACTTTGATATATATGTATATATTGTTATAGGTTCGTGAATCAACCAGTGGCCAAGTCTTATTTCCCGACGAAGTAAAAATCTGTGAAAGTGAGTTATAGTCCCACTTTTAAAATCTAATATTTTTGGGATGAGAATACATGCAGGTTTTATAAATGATTTACAAAATAGACACAAGTACGTGAAACTACATTCTATGGTTGAATTATCGAAATCGAATATGCCCCTTTTTATTAAGTCTGGTAATCTAAGAATTAGGGAACAGACACCCTAATTGACGCGAATCCTAAAGATAGATCTATTGGGCCTAACAAACCCCATCCAAAGTACCGGATGCTTTAGTACTTCGAAATTTATATCATATCCGAAGGGTGTCCCGGAATGATGGGGATATTCTTATATATGCATCTTGTTAATGTCGGTTACCAGGTGTTCACCATATGAATGATTTTTTTATCTCTATGTATGGGATGTGTATTGAAATATGAAATCTTGTGGTCTATTGTTACGATTTGATATATATAGGTTAAACATATAACTCACCAACATTTTTGTTGACGTTTAAAGCATGTTTATTCTCAGGTGAATATTAAGAGCTTCCGCTGTTGCATACTAAAATAAGGACAAGATTTAGAGTCCATGTTTGTACGATATTGTGTAAAAACTGCATTCAAGAAACTGATTTCGATGTAACATATTTGTATTGTAAACCATTATGTAATGGTCGTGTGTAAACATGATATTTTAGATTATCATTATTTGATAATCTACGTAAAGCTTTTTAAACCTTCATTTATAAAATAAAGGTTATGGTTTGTTTTAAAAATGAATGCAGTCTTTGAAAAACGTCTCATATAGAGGTCAAAATCTCGCAACGAAATCAATTAATATGGAACGTTTTTAATTAATAAGAACGGGACATTTCAGTTGGTATCAGAGCGTTGGTCTTAGAGAACCAGAATTTTACATTAGTGTGTCTTATCGAGTTTGTTAGGATGCATTAGTGAGTCTGGACTTCGATCGTGTTTACTTGAAAAATGATTGCTTAACAAATTTTGTTGGAAACTATATATTTTTAACATGTGAATATTATGTGATATATTAATCTCTTAACATGTTTGATATTGTGTGATAGATGTCTACCTCTAGCACAAATCCCATTGACTCACCTAATAATAACGAAGAGTCGAATATATATTGGACTGATTCACAAGTTCCCGAAGAAGAACCAGAAGAAGAATCAGAACCGGAAGAAGAATCAGAACCGGAAGAGGAGGAACCGGAGGAGGAAATAGAACCAGTGGGGGAAATAATAAAACGGTTAAGTAAAAGAAAATCCTCAACCAACCGACCAAGGTTAATTATGGTCAATGGTGTTTCCGCCAAGGAAGCAAAATATTGGGAGGATTACCAATTCTCCGATGAATCGGATTCCGACGAGAATTCCGATGATGTTATAGAAATTACCCTAACTGAATTTAAAAAGGCAAAAGAAAATAATAAGGGAAAGGGCATAAAATAGAGAAATCTAATTCCAACCCCGATGAACTTTATATGTATCGTCAACCCCCGAAGCCCTTAAGTTGTAACAATGACCCGGGAACCTCTAAACCACCAGGTTTTTCTAAACCGTTGTGGAAAACGACAGCTCGTATTAGGGGAACATCATATATCCTTAGAAACTTGGCAAAACGAACCAAAACCGAAGAAGAAGAAACGAGCGAGTCGGAATAAGATAGTTGTATTCGTGTGGTGTAATATATGTAATATAGTGTGCTTATGCTTTATGATATATGTAAAAATTACTTGTATTAATAAGTATTTTTTTTTTATGAATCTAACTCTTGTCTATTTTACAGTATAAAAACACAAAATGGATAGACAACCCAATATTTTAAGAGACCTACCCGGAGACATGATTGATGAAATCTTGTCTAGAGTCGGTCAGAATTCTTCGGCACAACTATTTACGGCGAAATCAGTTTGTAAGACATTCGAAGAATGTTCCAAGAATGTCTTGGTTTATAAGAGACTTTCGTTTGAAAGATGGGGGATATCACATTGGGAAACCCATAAGTTACGATGTATTTACTTTGACGCATATATTGCGGGGAACCCAAATGCTATTTTACGCAACGGGTTAAGAAATTATTTTGACTCAATGTATCCGAATATAGGACTTCATGATTTAGAAAAAGCAGCTAACATGCAACATAAAGAAGCATGCTATGCTTACGGGTTAGTAACGTTTGCTTCTCACCAAAGTGAGAACAAGAACATCGGGCTACAACTATTAAACAAAACATTTCCACAAGTAACGGATTCAGTAGTTGGGGTAAGAAATGAGGTTTTTAGATTGTTACGGGACTGTTGGACATTACGTAACCCTCGTCCCTTTGACGACGTTACAACACGCTGTCTTATCAACGGCCATAACGGTTATGTTCCACAAGACCAAGGATGGGAAGTAATCCTAGTAAAACCAGAATGCATGACTTGTTTCTGGACGTATGAATTACGTGTCTCTATTGCCTTTGCTGAACGACTTGTGTACTAGCTAGAATTATCTTCACAACCATCTTGTATCAAATTTATTGTGTGCTATATTTCATGCTATATGTAAAATAAGCGGTATTGTAAGTTTGTAAAATATTGTGTAAAAGTTTGAACGCGAAATATTATTATAATCAGTTTTTCATATAGAATTGTAGTAGTTGAATTGTATATTAGCTACTAAGTATGAACTTAAGGGGTAGGTACTACCCGAATTTAAACTTATAAAACGCTAATATGAAGAAAAAGCTTTTATAAATGAGTTCATATTATGCTACGAAATACTATTAACTACTCTTAATATTCTGTATGATTAACTTGTTCCATTTGACTATTTTGAAGGAAATGGCACCGACTACTCGACACACCGTGAATATGAATGAAGAGGAATTCCGTACTTTTCTAGCTTCAAACATAGCCGCAGTACAGGCTGCGCTACATACCAACAATAACCTTGGATCTAGCAGTACAGAAAATCATGTAGGATGCACCTACAAAGAATTCACTGCCTGCAAACCTTTGGAATTTGATGGAACCGAAGGACCGATCGGATTGAAACGGTGGACCGAGAAGGTCGAATCGGTGTTTTCCATAAGTAAGTGTACTGAAGAGGACAAAGTGAAGTACGCTACGCATACTTTCACAGGTTCTGCGTTAACATGGTGGAATACCTATCTAGAGCAAGTGGGACAAGACGATACGTACGCACTACCGTGGTCAGCATTCAAGCACTTGATGAACGAGAAGTACCGTCCCAGAACCGAGGTCAATAAGCTCAATACAGAACTTAGAGGGTTACGAACCCAAGGATTTGATATTACCACGTACGAAAGACGATTCACAGAATTGTGCCTATTGTGTCCGGGAGCATTCGAAGATGAGGAAGAGAAGATCGACGCGTTTGTGAAAGGATTACCGGAAAGAATCCAAGAAGATATAAGTTCACACGAGCCCACCTCCATACAACAGGCATTTAGAATGGTTCACAAACTAGTGAACCAGATTGAAGAAAGAATTAAAGAACAGACTGCTGAAGAGACCAATGTGAAGCAAGTCAAAAGAAAGTGGGAGGAAAACGGTGATAAGAATCACCAATACAACAACAACAGCAATTACAACAATAATCGCAACAATTATCCCATCAATCGCAACATCAATCGCAACTACAACAAACGGCCCAACAACAACGACAACAACAACAACAACAACAACAACAACAACAACAACAACTACAACAATCATCCCAATAACAATAATAACCGCAACAACAACAACAATCAGAAGCAGCTATGCCAAAGGTGTGAAAAGTATCACTCGGGGTTCTGCACCAAATTTTGCAACAAGTGTAAAAGAAATGCTCATGGCGCGGCGAAGTGTGAGGTCTACGGACCAGGGGTTAATAGAACGAAAGGAATAAATGGTGTCGGAACGAGTAATGGCGGAGCAAGTAGTGTCGGAGCAAGTTATGCCAATGTAGTTTGTTATAAATGTGGAAAACCGGGCCACATCATTAGAAATTGCCCGAACCAGGAGAACACGAATGGACAAGGCCGCGAAAGAGTTTTCAATATTAATGCGGCAGAGGCACAGGAAGACCCGGAGCTTGTTACAGGTACGTTTCTTATTGACAATAAATCTGCTTACGTTTTATTTGATTCGGGTGCGGATAGAAGCTATATGAGTAGAGATTTTTGTGCTAAATTAAGTTGTCCATTGACGCCTTTGGATAGTAAATTTTTACTCGAATTAGCAAATGGTAAATTAATTTCAGCAGATAATATATGTCAGAATCGAGAAATTAAACTGGTTAGCGAAACATTTAAGATTGATTTGATACCAGTAGAGTTAGGGAGTTTTGATGTGATAATCGGTATGGACTGGTTGAAAGAAGTGAAAGCAGAGATCGTTTGTTACAAAAATGCAATTCGCATTATACGAGAAAAAGGAAAACCCTTAATGGTGTACGGAGAAAAGGGCAACACGAAGTTACATCTTATTAGTAATTTGAAGGCACAAAAACTAATAAGAAAAGGTTGCTATGCTGTTCTAGCACACGTCGAGAAAGTACAAACTGAAGAAAAGAGCATCAATGATGTTCCCATTGCAAAAGAATTTCCCGATGTATTTCCGAAAGAATTACCGGGATTACCCCCCACATCGATCCGTTGAATTTCAAATAGATCTTGTACCAGGAGCTGCACCAATAGCTCGTGCTCCTTACAGACTCGCACCCAGCGAGATGAAAGAACTGCAAAGCCAATTACAAGAACTTTTAGAGCGTGGTTTCATTCGACCAAGCACATCACCGTGGGGAGCTCCTGTTTTGTTTGTCAAGAAGAAAGATGGTACATTCAGGTTGTGTATCGACTACCGAGAGTTGAACAAACTTACCATCAAGAACCGCTACCCACTACCGAGAATCGACGACTTATTTGATCAACTACAAGGCTCGTCTGTTTATTCAAAGATTGACTTACGTTCCGGGTATCATCAAATGCGGGTAAAAGAAGATGATATTCCAAAGACTGCTTTTAGAACACGTTACGGTCATTACGAGATTATGGTCATGCCGTTTGGTTTAACTAATGCACCAACTGTGTTCATGGACCTTATGAACTGAGTGTGTGGACCATACCTTGACAAGTTTTTCATTGTTTTCATTGATGACATACTTATTTACTCAAAGAATGACCAAGAACACGGTGAACATTTGAGAAAGGTGTTAGAAGTATTGAGGAAGGAAGAATTATACGCTAAGTTTTCAAAGTGTGCATTTTAGTTGGAAGAAGTTCAATTCCTCGGTCACATAGTGAACAAAGAAGGTATTAAGGTGGATCCGGCAAAGATAGAAACTGTTGAAAAGTGGGAAACCCTGTAAAACTCCGAAACACATACGCCAGTTTTTAGGACTAGCTGGTTACTACAGAAGGTTCATCCAAGACTTTTCCAGAATAGCAAAACCCTTGACTGCATTAACGCATAAAGGGAAGAAATTTGAATGGAATGATGAACAAGAGAAAGCGTTTCAGTTATTGAAGAAAAAGCTAACTACGGCACCTATATTGTCATTGCCTAAAGGGAATGATGATTTTGTGATTTATTGTGATGCATCAAAGCAAGGTCTCGGTTGTGTATTAATGCAACGAATGAAGGTGATTGCTTATGCGTCTAGACAATTGAAGATTCACGAACAAAATTATACGACGCATGATTTGGAATTAGGCGCGGTTGTTTTTGCATTAAAGACTTGGAGGCACTACTTATATGGGGTCAAAAGTATTATATATACCGACCACAAAAGTCTTCAACACATATTTAATCAGAAACAACTGAATATGAGGCAGCGTAGGTGGATTGAATTATTGAATGATTACGACTTTGAGATTCGTTACCACCCGGGGAAGGCAAATGTGGTAGCCGATGCCTTGAGCAGGAAGGACAGAGAACCCATTCAAGTAAAATCTATGAATATAATGATTCACACTAACCTTACTACTCAAATAAAGGAGGCGCAACAAGGAGTTTTAAAAGAGGGAAATATAAAGGATGAAATACCCAAAGGATCGGAGAAGCATCTTAATATTCGGGAAGACGGAACCCGGTATAGGGCTGAAAGAATTTGGGTACCAAAATTTGGAGATATGAGAGAAATGGTACTTAGAGAAGCTCATAAAACCATATACTCAATACATCCTGGAACGGGGAAGATGTACAAGGATCTTAAGAAACATTTTTGGTGGCCAGGTATGAAAGTCGATATTGCTAAATATGTAGGAGAATGTTTGACGTGTTCTAAGGTCAAAGCTGAACATCAGAAACCATCAGGTCTACTACAACAACCTGAAATCTCGGAATGGAAATGGGAAAACATTACCATGGATTTCATTACTAAATTGCCAAGGACTGCAAGTGGTTATGATACTATTTGGGTAATAGTTGATCGTCTCACCAAGTCAGCACACTTCCTGCCAATAAGAGAAGATGACAAGATGGAGAAGTTAGCACGACTGTATTTGAAGGAAGTCGTCTCCAGACATGGAATACCAATCTCTATTATCTCTGATAGGGATGGCAGATTTATTTCAAGATTCTGGCAGACATTACAGCAAGCATTAGGAACTCGTCTAGATATGAGTACTGCCTATCATCCACAAACTGATGGACAGAGCGAAAGGACGATACAAACGCTTGAAGACATGCTACGAGCATGTGTTATTGATTTCGGAAACAGCTGGGATCGACATCTACCGTTAGCAGAATTTTCCTACAACAACAGCTACCATTCAAGCATTGAGATGGCGCCGTTTGAAGCACTTTATGGT
Source organism: Rutidosis leptorrhynchoides (assembly GCF_046630445.1). Lineage (NCBI taxonomy): Eukaryota > Viridiplantae > Streptophyta > Magnoliopsida > Asterales > Asteraceae > Rutidosis > Rutidosis leptorrhynchoides. The sequence goes on along the minus strand of NC_092334.1, from coordinate 677,859,249 downwards.
AGAAAGTGCAGGTCTCCGATTTGTTGGAGTGAAGTGGGGGATAGACAGATTACGGGTCCGGAGATTATACAAGAAACTACCGAGAAGATCATCCAAATTCAACAACGGTTGAAAACCACCCAAAGTCGACAAAAGAGCTACACTGACATTAAAAGAAAAGATATAGAATTTGAAATTGGAGAGATGGTCATGCTTAAAGTTACACCTTGGAAAGGCGTTGTTCGATTTGGTAAACGAGGAAAATTAAATCCAAGGTATATTGGATCATTCAAGATTATTGATCGTGTCGGACCAGTAGCTTACCGACTTGAGTTACCTCAACAACTCAAGGCTATACATAACACTTTCCACGTCTCAAATTTGAAGAAATGTTTTGCTAAAGAAGATCTCACTATTCCGTTAGATGAAATCCAAATCAACGAAAAACTCCAATTCATCGAAGAACCCGTCGAAATAATGGATCGTGAGGTTAAAAGACTTAAGCAAAACAAGATACCAATTGTTAAGGTTCGATGGAATGCTCGTAGAGGACCCGAGTTCACCTGGGAGCGTAAAGATCAGATGAAGAGGAAATACCCGCATCTATTTCTAGAAGATTCGTCAACACCTTCAACAGCTTAAAATTTCGGGACAAAATTTATTTAACGGGTAGGTACTGTAGTGACCCGAACTTTTCCATGTTTATATATATTAATTGAGATTGATATTTACATGATTAAATGTTTCCAACATGTTAAGCAATCAAACTTGTTAAGACTTGATTAATTGAAATAGGTTTCATATAGACAATTGACCACCCAAGTTGACCGGTGATTCTCGAACGTTAAAACTTGTAAAAACTATACGATGACATATATATGGTTATATATATAGTTAATATGATTTTATTATAAGTATGTATCTCATTAGGTATTTTAACAATGAGTTATATACATAAAAATGAGACTATTAATTTAAGAAACTCGAAAACGATATATATAACGATTATCGTTATAACAACGTCTTACTAGGTACATATTGTAGTGACCCGAACTTTTCCATGTTTATATATATTAATTGAGATTGATGTTTACATGATTAAATGTTTCCAACATGTTAAGCAATCAAACTTGTTAAGACTTGATTAATTGAAATAGGTTTCATATAGACAATTGACCACCCAAGTTGACCGGTGATTCGCGAACGTTAAAACTTGTAAAAAAAACTATATGATGACATATATATGGTTATATATATAGTTAACATGATATTATGATAAGTAAACATATCATTAATTATATTAACAATGAACTACATATGTAAAAACAAGACTACTAACTTAATGATTTTGAAACGAGACATATATGTAACGTTTATCGTTGTAACGATATTTAATGTATATATATCATATTAAGAGATATTCGTACATCATAATATCATGATAATATAATAATTTAAAATCTCTTTTGTTATTATAAACATTGGGTTAACAACATTTAACAAGATCGTTAACCTAAAGGTTTCAAAACAACACTTACATGTAACGACTAACGATGACTTAACGACTCAGTTAAAATGTATATACATGTAGTGTTTTAATATGTATTTATACACTTTTGAAAGACTTCAATACACTTATCAAAATACTTCTACTTAACAAAAATGCTTACAATTACATTCTCGTTCAGTTTCATCAACAATTCTACTCGTATGCACCCGTATTCGTACTCGTACAATACACAGCTTTTAGATGTATGTACTATTGGTATATACACTCCAATGATCAGCTCTTAGCAGCCCATGTGAGCCACCTAACACATGTGGGAACCATCATTTGGCAACTAGCATGAAATATCTCATAAGATTACAAAAATATGAGTAATCATTCATGACTTATTTACATGAAAACAAAATTACATATCCTTTATATCTAATCCATACACCAACGACCAAAAACACCTACAAACACTTTCATTCTTCAATTTTCTTCATCTAATTGAACTCTCTCAAGTTCTATCTTCAAGTTCTAAGTGTTCTTCATAAATTCCAAAAGTTCTAGTTTCATAAAATCAAGAATACTTTCAAGTTTGCTAGCTCACTTCCAATCTTGTAAGGTGATCATCCAACCTCAAGAAATCTTTGTTTCTTACAGTAGGTTATCATTCTAATACAAGGTAATAATCATATTCAAACTTTGGTTCAATTTCTATAACTATAACAATCTTATTTCAAGTGATGATCTTACTTGAACTTGTTTTCGTGTCATGATTTTGCTTCAAGAACTTTGAGCCATCCAAGGATCCATTGAAGCTAGATCCATTTTTCTCTTTTCCAGTAGGTTCATCCAAGGAACTTAAGGTAGTAATGATGTTCATAACATCATTCGATTCATACATATAAAGCTATCTTATTCGAAGGTTTAAACTTGTAATCACTAGAACATAGTTTAGTTAATTCTAAACTTGTTCGCAAACAAAAGTTAATCCTTCTAACTTGACTTTTAAAATCAACTAAACACATGTTCTATATCTATATGATATGCTAACTTAATGATTTAAAACCTGGAAACACGAAAAACACCGTAAAACCGGATTTACGCCGTCGTAGTAACACCGCGGGCTGTTTTGGGTTAGTTAATTAAAAACTATGATAAACTTTGATTTAAAAGTTGTTATTCTGAGAAAATGATTTTTATTATGAACATGAAACTATATCCAAAAATTATGGTTAAACTCAAAGTGGAAGTATGTTTTCTAAAATGGTCATCTAGACGTCGTTCTTTCGACTGAAATGACTACCTTTACAAAAACGACTTGTAACTTATTTTTCCGACTAGAAACCTATACTTTTTTTGTTTAGATTCATAAAATAGAGTTCAATATGAAACCATAGCAATTTGATTCACTCAAAACGGATTTAAAATGAAGAAGTTATGGGTAAAACAAGATTGGATAATTTTTCTCATTTTAGCTACGTGAAAATTGGTAACAAATCTATTCCAACCATAACTTAATCAACTTGTATTATATATTATGTAATCTTGAGATACCATAGACACGTATACAATGTTTCGACCTATCATGTCGACACATCTATATATATTTCGGAACAACCATAGACACTCTATATGTGAATGTTGGAGTTAGCTATACAGGGTTGAGGTTGATTCCAAAATATATATAGTTTGAGTTGTGATCAATACTGAGATACGTATACACTGGGTCGTGGATTGATTCAAGATAATATTTATCGATTTATTTCTGTACATCTAACTGTGGACAACTAGTTGTAGGTTACTAACGAGGACAGCTGACTTAATAAACTTAAAACATCAAAATATATTAAAAGTGTTGTAAATATATTTTGAACATACTTTGATATATATGTATATGTTTATATTGTTATAGGTTCGTGAATCAACCAGTGGCCAAGTCTTACTTCCCGACGAAGTAAAAATCTGTGAAAGTGAGTTATAGTCCCACTTTTAAAATCTAATATTTTTGGGATGAGAATACATGCAGGTTTTATAAATGATTTACAAAATAGACACAAGTACGTGAAACTACATTCTATGGTTGAATTATCGAAATCGAATATGCCCCTTTTTATTAAGTCTGGTAATCTAAGAATTAGGGAACAGACACCCTAATTGACGCGAATCCTAAAGATAGATCTATTGGGCCTAACAAACCCCATCCAAAGTACCGGATGCTTTAGTACTTCGAAATTTATATCATATCCGAAGGGTGTCCCGGAATGATGGGGATATTCTTATATATGCATCTTGTTATTGTCGGTTACCAGGTGTTCACCATATGAATGATTTTTATCTCTATGTATGGGATGTGTATTGAAATATGAAATCTTGTGGTCTATTGTTACGATTTGATATATATAGGTTAAACCTATAACTCACCAGCATTTTTGTTGACGTTTTAAGCATGTTTATTCTCAGGTGATTATTAAGAGCTTCCGCTGTCGCATACTTAAATAAGGACAAGATTTGGAGTCCATGCTTGTATGATATTGTGTAAAAACTGCATTCAAGAAACTTATTTTGTTGTAACATATTTGTATTGTAAACCATTATGTAATGGTCGTGTGTAAACAGGATATTTTAGATTATCATTATTTGATAATCTACGTAAAGCTTTTTAAACCTTTATTGATGAAATAAAGGTTATGGTTTGTTTAAAAATGAATGCAGTCTTTGAAAAACGTCTCATATAGAGGTCAAAACCTCGCAACGAAATCAATTAATATGGAACGTTTTTAATCAATAAGAACGGGACATTTCAGTTGGTATCCGAGCGTTGGTCTTAGAGAACCAGAAAATTTGCATTAGTGTGTCTTATCGAGTTTGTTAGGATGCATTAGTGAGTCTGGACTTCGACCGTGTTTTCTTTAAAAATGATTGCTTAACATTTTGTTGGAAACTATATATTTTTAACATATGAATATTATGTGATATATTAATCTCTTAACGTGTTTGATATTATGTGATAGATGTCTACCTCTAGAACAAGTCCCATTGACTCACCTAATAATAATGAAGAGTCAAATGTAAATTGGAATGATTTGTGGACTGATTCACAAGTTCCCGAAGAGGAACCGGAAGAAGAGTCGGAACCGGAAGAAGAATCGGAACCGGAAGAAGAATCGGAACCGGATGAAGAAATAGAACCGGTGGGGGAAATAATAAAACGGTTAAGTAAAAGAAAATCCTCAACCAACCGACCAAAGTTAATTATGGTCAATGGTGTTTCCGCCAAGGAAGCAAAATATTGGGAGGATTACCAATTCTCCGATGAATCGGATTCCGACGAGAATTCCGATGATGTTATAGAAATTACCCCAACTGAATTTAAAAAGGCAAAAGAAAATAATAAGGGAAAGGGCATAAAAATAGAGAAATCTAATTCCAACCCCGATGAACTTTATATGTATCGTCAACCCCCGAAGTCCTTAAGTTGTAACAATGACCCAGGAACCTCTAAACCACCAGGTTTTTCTAAACCAATGTGGATAACGACGGCTCATATTAGGGGAAAATCATATATCCCTAGAAACTTGGCAAAACGAACCAAAACCGAAGAAGAAGAAACAAGCGAGTCGGAATAAGATAGTTGTATTCATGTGGTGTAATATATGTAATATAGTGTGCTTATGCTTTATGATATATGTAAAAATTGCTTGTATTAATAAGTATTTTTTTTTATGAATCTAACTCTTGTCTATTTTACAGTATAAAAACGCAAAATGGATAGACAACCCAATATTTTAAGAGACCTACCCGGAGACATGATTGATGAAATCTTGTCTAGAGTCGGTCAGAATTCCTCGGCACAACTATTTAAGGCGAGATCAGTTTGTAAGACATTCGAAGAACGTTCCAAGAATGTCTTGGTTTATAAGAGACTTTCGTTTGAAAGATGGGGGATATCACATTGGGAAACCCATAAGTTACGATGTGTTTACTTTGACGCATATATTGCGGGGAACCCAAATGCTATTTTACGCAACGGGTTAAGAAATTATTTTGACTCAATATATCCGAATATTGGACTTCGTGATTTAGAAAAAGCGGCTAACATGCAACATAAAGAAGCATGTTATGCTTACGGATTAGTAATGTTCGCTTCTCACCAAAGTGAGAACAAGAACATCGGGCTACAACTATTAAACAAAACGTTTCCACAAGTGACGGAGTCGGTAATTGGGGTAAGAAATGAGGTTTTTAGATTATTACGGGACTGTTGGACATTACGTAACCCTCGTCCCTTTGATGACGTTACAACACGCTGTCTTATCAACGGCCATAACGGTTATGTTGCACAAGACCAAAGATGGGAAGTAGTCCTAGTAAAACCAGAATGCATGACTTGTTTCTGGACGTATGAATTACGTGTCTTTATTTCCTTTGCTGAACGACTTGTGTACTAGCTAGAATTGTCTTCACAACTATCTTGTATCAAAGTTATTGTGTGCTATATTTCATGCTTTATGTAAAATAAGCGGTATTGTAAGTTTGTAAAATATTGTATAAAAGTTTGAACGCGAAATATTATTATAATCAGTTTTTCATATAGAATTGTAGTAGTTGAATTGTATATTAGCTACTAAGTATGAACTTAACGGGTAGGTACTACCCGAATTTAAACTTATAAAACGCTAATATGAAGAAAAAGCTTTTATAAATGAGTTCATATTATGCTACGAAATACTATTAACTACTCTTAATATTCTGTATGATTAACTTGTTCCATTTAACTATTTTGAAGGAAATGGCACCGACTACTCGACACACCGTGAATATGAATGAAGAGGAATTCCGTACTTTTCTAGCTTCAAACATAGCCGCAGTACAGGCTGCGCTACATACCAACAATAACCTTGGATCTAGCAGTACAGGAAATCGTGTAGGATGCACCTACAAAGAATTCACTGCCTGCAAACCTTTGGAATTTGATGGAACCGAAGGACCGATCGGATTGAAACGGTGGACCGAGAAGGTTGAATCGGTGTTTGCCATAAGTAAGTGTACTGAAGAGGACAAAGTGAAGTACGCTACGCATACCTTCACAGGTTCTGCGTTAACATGGTGGAATACCTATCTAGAGCAAGTGGGACAAGATGATGCGTACGCACTACCGTGGTCAGCATTCAAGCACTTGATGAACGAGAAGTACCGTCCCAGAACCGAGGTCAATAAGCTCAAGACAGAACTTAGAGGGTTACGAACCCAAGGATTTGATATTACCACGTACGAAAGACGATTCACAGAATTGTGCCTATTGTGTCCGGGAGCATTCGAAGATGAGGAAGAGAAGATCGACGCGTTTGTGAAAGGATTACCGGAAAGAATCCAAGAAGATATAAGTTCACACGAGCCCGCCTCCATACAACAGGCATGTAGAATGGCTCACAAACTTGTGAACCAGATTGAAGAAAGAATTAAAGAACAGACTGCTGAAGAGGCCAATGTGAAGCAAGTCAAAAGAAAGTGGGAGGAAAACGGTGATAAGAATCACCAATACAACAACAACAGCAATTACAACAATAATCGCAACAATTATCCCAACAATCGCAACATCAATCGCAACTACAACAAACGGCCCAACAACAACAACAACAACAACAGCAACTACAACAATCATCCCAACAACAATAATAACCGCAACAACAACAACAATCAGAAGCAACTATGCCAAAGGTGTGAAAAGAATCACTCGGGGTTCTGCACCAAATTTTGCAACAAGTGTAAAAGAAATGGTCATAGCGCGGCGAAGTGTGAGGTCTACGGACCAGGGGTTAATAGAACGAAAGGAACAAATGGTGTCGGAACGAGTAATGGCGGAGCAAGTAGTGTCGGAGCAAGTTATGCCAATGTAGTTTGTTATAAATGTGGAAAACCAGGCCACATTATTAGAAATTGCCCGAACCAGGAGAACACGAATGGACAAGGCCGTGGAAGAGTTTTCAATATTAATGCGGTAGAGGCACAGGAAGACCCGGAGCTTGTTACGGGTACGTTTCTTATTGACAATAAATCTGCTTACGTTTTATTTGATTCGGGTGCGGATAGAAGCTATATGAGTAGAGATTTTTGTGCTAAATTAAGTTGTCCATTGACGCCTTTGGATAGTAAATTTTTACTCGAATTAGCAAATGGTAAATTAATTTCAGCAGATAATATATGTCGGAATCGAGAAATTAAACTGGTTAGCGAAACATTTAAGATTGATTTGATACCAGTAGAGTTAGGGAGTTTTGATGTGATAATCGGTATGGACTGGTTGAAAGAAGTGAAAGCGGAGATCGTTTGTTACAAAAATGCAATTCGCGTTATACGAGAAAAAGGAAAACCCTTAATGGTGTACGGAGAAAAGGGCAACACGAAGCTACATCTTATTAGTAATTTGAAGGCACAAAAACTAATAAGAAAAGGTTGCTATGCTGTTCTAGCACACGTCGAGAAAGTACAAACTGAAGAAAAGAGCATCAATGATGTTCCCATTGCAAAAGAATTTTCCGATGTATTTCCGAAAGAATTACCGGGATTACCCCCACATCGATCCGTTGAATTTCAAATAGATCTTGTACCAGGAGCTGCACCAATAGCTCGTGCTCCTTACAGACTCGCACCCAGCGAGATGAAAGAACTGCAAAGCCAATTACAAGAACTTTTAGAGCGTGGTTTCATTCGACCAAGCACATCACCGTGGGGAGCTCCTGTTTTGTTTGTCAAGAAGAAAGATGGTACATTCAGGTTGTGTATCGACTACCGAGAGTTGAACAAACTTACCATCAAGAACCGCTACCCACTACCGAGAATCGACGACTTATTTGATCAACTACAAGGCTCGTCTGTTTATTCAAAGATTGACTTACGTTCCGGGTATCATCAAATGCGGGTGAAAGAAGATGATATTCCAAAGACTGCTTTCAGAACACGTTACGGTCATTACGAGTTTATGGTCATGCCATTTGGTTTAACTAATGCACCAGCTGTGTTCATGGACCTTATGAACCGAGTGTGTGGACCATACCTTGACAAGTTTGTCATTGTTTTCATTGATGACATACTTATTTACTCAAAGAATGACCAAGAACACGGTGAACATTTGAGAAAGGTGTTAGAAGTATTGAGGAAGGAAGAATTGTACGCTAAGTTTTCAAAGTGTGCATTTTGGTTGGAAGAAGTTCAATTCCTCGGTCACATAGTGAACAAAGAAGGTATTAAGGTGGATCCGGCAAAGATAGAAACTGTTGAAAAGTGGGAAACCCCGAAAACTCCGAAACACATACGCCAGTTTTTAGGACTAGCTGGTTACTACAGAAGGTTCATCCAAGACTTTTCCAGAATAGCAAAACCCTTGACTGCATTAACGCATAAAGGGAAGAAATTTGAATGGAATGATGAACAAGAGAAAGCGTTTCAGTTATTGAAGAAAAAGCTAACTACGGCACCTATATTGTCATTGCCTGAAGGGAATGATGATTTTGTGATTTATTGTGACGCATCAAAGCAAGGTCTCGGTTGTGTATTAATGCAACGAACGAAGGTGATTGCTTATGCGTCTAGACAATTGAAGATTCACGAACAAAATTATACGAAGCATGATTTGGAATTAGGCGCGGTTGTTTTTGCATTAAAGACTTGGAGGCACTACTTATATGGGGTCAAAAGTATTATATATACCGACCACAAAATTCTTCAACACATATTTAATCAGAAACAACTGAATATGAGGCAGCGTAGGTGGATTGAATTATTGAATGATTACGATTTTGAGATTCGTTACCACCCGGGGAAGGCAAATGTGGTAGCCGATGCCTTGAGCAGGAAGGATAGAGAACCCATTCGAGTAAAATCTATGAATATAATGATTCATAATAACATTACTACTCAAATAAAGGAGGCGCAACAAGGAGTTTTAAAAGAGGGAAATTTAAAGGATGAAATACCCAAAGGATCGGAGAAGCATCTTAATATTCGGGAAGACGGAACCCGGTATAGGGCTGAAAGGATTTGGGTACCAAAATTTGGAGATATGAGAGAAATGGTACTTAGAGAAGCTCATAAAACCAGATACTCAATACATCCTGGAACGGGGAAGATGTACAAGGATCTCAAGAAACATTTTTGGTGGCCGGGTATGAAAGCCGATGTTGCTAAATACGTAGGAGAATGTTTGACGTGTTCTAAGGTCAAAGCTGAGCATCAGAAACCATCAGGTCTACTTCAACAACCCGAAATCCCGGAATGGAAATGGGAAAACATTACCATGGATTTCATCACTAAATTGCCAAGGACTGCAAGTGGTTTTGATACTATTTGGGTAATAGTTGATCGTCTCACCAAATCAGCACACTTCCTACCAATAAGAGAAGATGACAAGATGGAGAAGTTAGCACGACTGTATTTGAAGGAAGTCGTCTCCAGACATGGAATACCAATCTCTATTATCTCTGATAGGGATGGCAGATTTATTTCAAGATTCTGGCAGACATTACAGCAAGCATTAGGAACTCGTCTAGACATGAGTACTGCCTATCATCCACAAACTGATGGGCAGAGCGAAAGGACGATACAAACGCTTGAAGACATGCTACGAGCATGTGTTATTGATTTCGGAAACAGTTGGGATCGACATCTACCGTTAGCAGAATTTTCCTACAACAACAGCTACCATTCAAGCATTGAGATGGCGCCGTTTGAAGCACTTTATGGTAGAAAGTGCAGGTCTCCGATTTGTTGGAGTGAAGTGGGGGATAGACAGATTACGGGTCCGGAGATTATACAAGAAACTACCGAGAAGATCATCCAAATTCAACAACGGTTGAAAACCGCCCAAAGTCGACAAAAGAGCTACGCTGACATTAAAAGAAAAGATATAGAATTTGAAATTGGAGAGATGGTCATGCTTAAAGTTGCACCTTGGAAAGGCGTTGTTCGATTTGGTAAACGAGGGAAATTAAATCCAAGGTATATTGGACCATTCAAGATTATTGATCGTGTCGGACCAGTAGCTTACCGACTTGAGTTACCTCAACAACTCGCGGCTGTACATAACACTTTCCACGTCTCGAATTTGAAGAAATTTTTTGCTAAAGAAGATCTCACTATTCCGTTAGATGAAATCCAAATCAACGAAAAACTCCAATTCATCGAAGAACCCGACGAAATAATGGATCGTGAGGTTAAAAGACTTAAGCAAAACAAGATACCAATTGTTAAGGTTCGATGGAATGCTCGTAGAGGACCCGAGTTCACCTGGGAGCGTGAAGATCAGATGAAGAAGAAATACCCGCATCTATTTCCAGAAGATTCGTCAACACCTTCAACAGCTTAAAATTTCGGGACGAAATTTATTTAACGGGTAGGTACTGTAGTGACCCGAACTTTTCCATGTTTATATATATTAATTGAGATTGATGTTTACATGATTAAATGTTTCCAACATGTTAAGCAATCAAACTTGTTAAGACTTGATTAATTGAAATAGGTTTCATATAGACAATTGACCACCCAAGTTGACCGGTGATTCACGAACGTTAAAACTTGTAAAAAAAACTATATGATGACATATATATGGTTATATATATAGTTAACATGATATTATGATAAGTAAACATATCATTAATTATATTAACAATGAACTACATATGTAAAAACAAGACTACTAACTTAATTATTTTGAAACGAGACATATATGTAACGTTTATCGTTGTAACGATATTTAATGTATATATATATCATATTAAGATATATTCGTACATCATAATATCATGATAATATAATAATTTAAAATCTCTTTTGTTATTATAAACATTGGGTTAACAACATTTAACAAGATCGTTAACCTAAAGGTTTCAAAACAACACTTACATGTAACGACTAACGATGACTTAACGACTCAGTTAAAATGTATATACATGTAGTGTTTTAATATGTATTTATACACTTTTGAAAGACTTCAATACACTTATCAAAATACTTCTACTTAACAAAAATGCTTACAATTACATTCTCGTTCAGTTTCATCAACAATTCTACTCGTATGCACCCGTATTCGTACTCGTACAATACACAGCTTTTAGATGTATGTACTATTGGTATATACACTCCAATGATCAGCTCTTAGCAGCCCATGTGAGCCACCTAACACATGTGGGAACCATAATTTGGCAACTAGCATGAAATATCTCATAAGATTACAAAAATATGAGTAATCATTCATGACTTATTTACATGAAAACAAAATTACATATCCTTTATATCTAATCCATACACCAACGACCAAAAACACCTACAAACACTTTCATTCTTCAATTTTCTTCATCTAATTGAACTCTCTCAAGTTCTATCTTCAAGTTCTAAGTGTTCTTCATAAATTCCAAAAGTTCTAGTTTCATAAAATCAAGAATACTTTCAAGTTTGCTAGCTCACTTCCAATCTTGTAAGGTGATCATCCAACCTCAAGAAATCTTTTTTTCTTACAGTAGGTTATCATTCTAATACAAGGTAATAATCATATTCAAACTTTGGTTCAATTTCTATAACTATAACAATCTTATTTCAAGTGATGATCTTACTTGAACTTGTTTTCGTGTCATGATTTTGCTTCAAGAACTTTGAGCCATCCAAGGATCCATTGAAGCTAGATCCATTTTTCTCTTTTCCAGTAGGTTCATCCAAGGAACTTAAGGTAGTAATGATGTTCATAACATCATTCGATTCATACATATAAAGCTATCTTATTCGAAGGTTTAAACTTGTAATCACTAGAACATAGTTTAGTTAATTCTAAACTTGTTCGCAAACAAAAGTTAATCCTTCTAACTTGACTTTTAAAATCAACTAAACACATGTTCTATATCTATATGATATGCTAACTTAATGATTTAAAACCTGGAAACACGAAAAACACCGTAAAACCGGATTTACGCCGTCGTAGTAACACCGCGGGCTGTTTTGGGTTAGTTAATTAAAAACTATGATAAACTTTGATTTAAAAGTTGTTATTCTGAGAAAATGATTTTTATTATGAACATGAAACTATATCCAAAAATTATGGTTAAACTCAAAGTGGAAGTATGTTTTCTAAAATGGTCATCTAGACGTCGTTCTTTCGACTGAAATGACTACCTTTACAAAAACGACTTGTAACTTATTTTTCCGACTAGAAACCTATACTTTTTTTGTTTAGATTCATAAAATAGAGTTCAATATGAAACCATAGCAATTTGATTCACTCAAAACGGATTTAAAATGAAGAAGTTATGGGTAAAACAAGATTGGATAATTTTTCTCATTTTAGCTACGTGAAAATTGGTAACAAATCTATTCCAACCATAACTTAATCAACTTGTATTATATATTATGTAATCTTGAGATACCATAGACACGTATACAATGTTTCGACCTATCATGTCGACACATCTATATATATTTCGGAACAACCATAGACACTCTATATGTGAATGTTGGAGTTAGCTATACAGGGTTGAGGTTGATTCCAAAATATATATAGTTTGAGTTGTGATCAATACTGAGATACGTATACACTGGGTCGTGGATTGATTCAAGATAATATTTATCGATTTATTTCTGTACATCTAACTGTGGACAACTAGTTGTAGGTTACTAACGAGGACAGCTGACTTAATAAACTTAAAACATCAAAATATATTAAAAGTGTTGTAAATATATTTTGAACATACTTTGATATATATGTATATGTTTATATTGTTATAGGTTCGTGAATCAACCAGTGGCCAAGTCTTACTTCCCGACGAAGTAAAAATCTGTGAAAGTGAGTTATAGTCCCACTTTTAAAATCTAATATTTTTGGGATGAGAATACATGCAGGTTTTATAAATGATTTACAAAATAGACACAAGTACGTGAAACTACATTCTATGGTTGAATTATCGAAATCGAATATGCCCCTTTTTATTAAGTCTGGTAATCTAAGAATTAGGGAACAGACACCCTAATTGACGCGAATCCTAAAGATAGATCTATTGGGCCTAACAAACCCCATCCAAAGTACCGGATGCTTTAGTACTTCGAAATTTATATCATATCCGAAGGGTGTCCCGGAATGATGGGGATATTCTTATATATGCATCTTGTTATTGTCGGTTACCAGGTGTTCACCATATGAATGATTTTTATCTCTATGTATGGGATGTGTATTGAAATATGAAATCTTGTGGTCTATTGTTACGATTTGATATATATAGGTTAAACCTATAACTCACCAGCATTTTTGTTGACGTTTTAAGCATGTTTATTCTCAGGTGATTATTAAGAGCTTCCGCTGTCGCATACTTAAATAAGGACAAGATTTGGAGTCCATGCTTGTATGATATTGTGTAAAAACTGCATTCAAGAAACTTATTTTGTTGTAACATATTTGTATTGTAAACCATTATGTAATGGTCGTGTGTAAACAGGATATTTTAGATTATCATTATTTGATAATCTACGTAAAGCTTTTTAAACCTTTATTGATGAAATAAAGGTTATGGTTTGTTTAAAAATGAATGCAGTCTTTGAAAAACGTCTCATATAGAGGTCAAAACCTCGCAACGAAATCAATTAATATGGAACGTTTTTAATCAATAAGAACGGGACATTTCACATATGAATCATATTAAGATATTGATACACTTGGTTAATTATGTTAAATGATAAGTAAATATATTATTAAGTGTATTAACAATGAAATACATATGTAAAAATAAGACTACTAACTTAATGATTTCGAAACGAGACATATATGTAACGATTATCGTTGTAACGACATTTAACTGTATATATATCATACTAAGATATATTATATATCATAATATCATGATAATATAAAAATTTAACATCTCATTTGTTATAATAAACAATGGGTTAACAACATTCAACAAGATCGTTAACCTAAAGGTTTCAAAACAACATTTACATGTAACGACTAACGATGACTTAACGACTCAGTTAAAATGTATATACATGTAGTGTTTTAATATGTATTCATACACTTTTGAAAGACTTCAAGACACTTATCAAAATACTTCTACTTAACAAAAATGCTTACAATTACATCCTCGTTCAGTTTCATCAACAATTCTACTCGTATGCACCCGTATTCATACTCGTACAATATACAGCTTTTAGATGTATGTACTATTGGTATATACACTCCAATGATCAGCTCTTAGAAGCCCATGTGAGTCACCTAACACATGTGGGAACCATCATTTGGCAACTAGCATGAAATATCTCATAAAATTACAAAAATATGAGTAATCATTCATGACTTATTTACATGAAAACAAAATTACATATCCTTTATATCTAATCCATACACCAACGACCAAAAACACCTACAAACACTTTCATTCTTCAATTTTCTTCATCTAATTGATCTCTCTCAAGTTCTATCTTCAAGTTCTAAGTGTTCTTCATAAATTCCAAAAGTTCTAGTTTCATAAAATAAAGAATACTTCCAAGATTGCAAGTTTACTTCCAAGTTTTCTAAATCCATTCCAAGTAATCATCCAAGATCAAGAAACCTTTGTTACTTATAGTAGGTTATATTTCTAATACAAGGTAATAATCATATTCAAACTTTAATTCAATTTCTATAACTATAACAATCTTATTTCGAGTGGAAATCTTACTTGAAATTGTTTTCGTGTCATGATTCTGCTTCAAGAACTTTCAAGCCATCCAAGGATCCTTTGAAGCTAGATCTATTTTTTTCATTTCCAATAGGTTTATCCAAGGAACTTGAGGTAGTAATGATGTTCATAACATCATTCGATTCATACATATAAAGCTATCTTATTCGAAGGTTTAAACTTGTAATCACTAGAACATAGTTTAGTTAATTCTAAACTTGTTCGCAAATAAAAGTTAATCCTTCTAACTTGACTTTTAAAATCAACTAAACACATGTTCTATATCTATATGATATGCTAACTTAATGATTTAAAACCTGAAAACACGAAAAACACCGTAAAACCGAATTTACGCCGTCGTAGTAACACCGCGGGTTGTTTTGGGTTAGTTAATTAAAAACTATGATAAAATTTGATTTAAAAGTTGTTATTCTGGGAAAATGATTATTATTATGAACATGAAACTATATCCAAAAATTATGGTTAAACTCAAAGTGGAAGTATGTTTTCTAAAATGGTCATCTAGACGTCGTTTTTTCGACTGAAATGACTACCTTTACAAAAATGACTTGTAACTTATTTTTCCGACTATAAACCTATACTTTTTCTGTTTAGATTCATAAAATAGAGTTCAATATGAAACCATAGCAATTTGATTCACTCAAAACGGATTTAAAATGAAGAAGTTATGGGTAAAACAAGATTGGATAATTTTTCTCATTTTAGCTACGTGAAAATTGGTAACAAATCTATTCCAACCATAACTTAATCAACTTGTATTGTATATTATGTAATCTTGAGATACCATAGACACGTATACAATGTTTCGACCTATCATGTCGACATATCTATATATATTTCGGAACAACCATAGACACTCTATATGTGAATGTTGGAGTTAGCTATACAGGGTTGAGGTTGATTCCAAAATATATATAGTTTGAGTTGTGATCAATATTGAGATACGTATACACTGGGTCGTGGATTGATTCAAGATAATATTTATCGGTTTATTTCTGTACATCTAACTGTGGACAACTAGTTGTAGGTTACTAACGAGGACAGCTGACTTAATAAACTTAAAACATCAAAATATATTAAAAGTGTTGTAAATATATTTTGAACATACTTTGATATATATGTATATATTGTTATAGGTTCGTGAATCAACCAGTGGCCAAGTCTTATTTCCCGACGAAGTAAAAATCTGTGAAAGTGAGTTATAGTCCCACTTTTAAAATCTAATATTTTTGGGATGAGAATACATGCAGGTTTTATAAATGATTTACAAAATAGACACAAGTACGTGAAACTACATTCTATGGTTGAATTATCGAAATCGAATATGCCCCTTTTTATTAAGTCTGGTAATCTAAGAATTAGGGAACAGACACCCTAATTGACGCGAATCCTAAAGATAGATCTATTGGGCCTAACAAACCCCATCCAAAGTACCGGATGCTTTAGTACTTTGAAATTTATATCATATCCGAAGGGTGTCCCGGAATGATGGGGATATTCTTATATATGCATCTTGTTAATGTTGGTTACCAGGTGTTCACCATATGAATGATTTTTTTATCTCTATGTATGGGATGTGTATTGAAATATGAAATCTTGTGGTCTATTGTTACGATTTGATATATATAGGTTAATCCTATAACTCACCAACATTTTTGTTGACGTTTAAAGCATGTTTATTCTCAGGTGAATATTAAGAGCTTCCGCTGTTGCATACTAAAATAAGGACAAGATTTAGAGTCCATGTTTGTACGATATTGTGTAAAAACTGCATTCAAGAAACTGATTTCGATGTAACATATTTGTATTGTAAACCATTATGTAATGGTCGTGTGTAAACATGATATTTTAGATTATCATTATTTGATAATCTACGTAAAACTTTTTAAACCTTCATTTATAAAATAAAGGTTATGGTTTGTTTTAAAAATGAATGCAGTCTTTGAAAAACGTCTCATATAGAGGTCAAAACCTCGCAACGAAATCAATTAATATGGAATGTTTTTAATCAATAAGAACGGGACATTTCAACATCCGTGACGAGAAAACACCAAAGGCAGCTTGGGAAACTTTTGAAAAATTGTTTTCAAAGAAGAATGAAGCACGCCTCCAGCTCTTGGAAAATGAGCTCGCAGGTATCTCACAAGGAAGTTTGTCTATTTCCCAGTATTTCACCAAGGTGAAATCTATTTGCCGTGAGATATCTCAACTTGCTCCTGAAGAGAAAGTGAGTGATGCAAGGATGAAGAGAATTATCATCCACGGCTTAAGATCCGAGTATAATGGATTTATAGCCGTTGTGAGAGGATGGCCTACTCAACCATCATCAATAGAGCTGGAGAATTTATTGGCTAATCAAGAGGCATTAGCCAAGCAAATGAATGAAGTAACCATAAAAGACGGAGAAGATGCACTCTTCAGAAATAAGAAGAAAGCAACATCTTGAAGACAAGAGGCGATGAAAGAAAGTAAGACATATGGATGGAAGGGTCACCCAAAATCAAAAGGCAACGCTTCAGGGGGAGCTCAACAAGGAAGAAGAGATCATCGGCAATAATACGGGAAAAATGATAAGATAAATAATGGTGAATGCTTCAATTGTGGCAAGAAGGGTCATTTTGCTCGAGAATGTAGATTCCCCAGAAGGCGAACTTTCGAAGGAAATGTGTTCGCCGCAAGAGATGAGAAGAAAGAGGTCACATTCGAAGCATCCATTAATGAGGAAACATGGGATGCAGAAGCTGGACTCTCTGTTGAAGCTGACATAGATGATCAAGCTCTTACAACAACTTTAAAGTCAAAAATAAACTACAAAGATGATTGGATCATCGATTCTGGGTGCTCAAATCATATGACCAACGATGGGACAAAGCTGCAAGAAATGGAGGATTACAAAGGAAAGAGAGTCGTGTTGACAGCCAACAATTCAAGGTTGTCTATTTCTCACATTGGAAAGACAATAATTCCAAATGAAGGCGACTCTCAAAAGCTCCAACTCGAGAAGGTGTATCTTGTTCCTGGCCTAAAGAAGAATTTACTGTCAGTACTACAATTGACAGCAGAAGGGAACTATGTGCTCTTTGGACCAGAAGATGTGTCCGTATTCAAGAGAGTAAAGGTGGTTGGCAATCCAGTTATGCATGGAAGAAGAATAGAATCGGTCTATGTATTATCTGCTGAAACAGCTTATGTGGATAAGACTTGAAAGAATGAGATGGCTGATCTGTGGCATGAACGTCTTGGGCATGTGGGATACAATAAGTTAAAGGAAATGATGGTGAAACGCATAGTAAATGGGCTTTCTCAAATTGATATCCGAACAGATACAATATGTGGTGGATGTCAATTTGGCAAAGCTCACCAATTGCCATTCAAGGAGTCAGCGCATCAGTCCAAGACACCACTAGAGCTCATACAATCAGATGTCTTTGGTCCAGTGAAACAAACATCACTTGGAGGAATGAAGTATATGGTGACATTCATTGATGACTTCTCAAGGTCTGTGTGGGTTTACTTCATGAAGGAAAAGTCGGAGACTTTTTAGAAATTTAAAGAGTCCAAGAAGAAGATAGAAAGTGAGCTCAATAATAAGATTAGGTGCTTACGCACAGATAATGGAGGAGAATATTTATCGACTGAGTTCAATATATATTTTGAGAAGCACAAGATCAGAAGGTGTGACGATCGCTCCAAATCCATATGGACGAACACGTCATTCATTGATTTCATTGCGAGGTATTTGACCTCTATATGATACGTTTTGTAAACATTGCATTCTTTTGAAAAGGCATACCATAAATGAATATTTAATTCCAAGGTTTTCGACATCTGATGATTTCTACATATAGACAATCACTGTAAATAATAGTTTACAATAATACTTCCGTTGACAATGCAGTCAAAATAGATACATGATGATGGTTTTGTGAATGCAACGTTTTCTTGAATAAAGCATGCAAGACTCCATGCACATAGCTTGTATAACATGTAAGCAAACAGTGGAAGACTTCTAGGGAACCTGAGAATAAACATGCTAACAAGTGTCAACACAAAGGTTGGTGAGTTCATAGTTTTAGTGTTTCGCATAATCTGTATATAAAAGTGGATCACAAGATTTCAGTTGTTTCATCCAGAAACGTTTATCAATAGATTCTACATAACAGAGCACCCTGGTAACTAAACTTTAACGTTATAATGATAAATACCCCATTCGTTTTAATACACGCAAATCAACGTGTCCTAAACTAAAATAACATACGTCCGTTAAAAGGCTAGCGCTCTAGCTCGGACGGGGATGTCAAGCCCTATGGATCCATATACTGTTATTCGCGCCCACCAGTCCATATCCTATGTACTAGCAGCTACTAGTTACCAAAGCTAAGGGATTTTCGGTTTAAACTCAGTGTAGAATTAAGTATGTACTTGTATCCATTGTGTTTAAAATAAATTGCATGTATTCTCAGCCCAAAAATATATTGCAAAAGCAATTAAAAAGGGAGCAATGAAACTCACCTTAGCAGCATATAAAGTCGTTCACCAAAATGTGACCGAAACACGGATTACCAAATAACCGTAGATCTCAACGCATCAATATTGAGATTCAATATTGTAGGATAGTACGTAGAAGTAACGAAGATGATAAACACTAGGTTTAATTCACAAATATACCCTCGAACATTACCCATAACCTCCTTGGCAATAACCTATAATTTCCTTAGCTTTAACCCGATCGAAAACTTGTTTTGAATTTATTCGAGCAAAACCTCGTCGTAGTATTTTATGTGTACTACTAATAATAAGAATAATATTAATAATAATAAGATTTAATATTAATAATATTCTTAATAATAATAATAATAATAATAATAATAATAATAATAATATAATAAGTAAATAAATACGGAGTAATGGAATGAATCAGAAACAGATATGCTCGAGCTTTTATAGGTGTGGCCTGAATTCAGACCCCATGCGATCGCATGGTTCTGAAGGCCATTTGCCATGCGATCGCATGGCCCGTTTTTCCAGCTCACATATTTTTGTAATTTAGCTCGTCGACATAATTTAATATAATATATATAATATATTTAATTTATATAATTAATTATATATTATATTAAATTCACATGCATCGTTGACTTGTAATTTTTGTTCCGATAAGTCGTACGTTGTCACTCGACTTATGTCCCGGTTTCGGTTTTTCGAATGCCCTTTCGTACGCTGAGAAAACTGGTACTTTTCGTTTCGTGAATCGTACATTTGTCAAAATATAGTCTTAAATCATCCATAAACTATACCACTCGAGGTATAACTTATACATTTAAGTGTTTTGGTCATTTACTTCTATAAATCATCGTCTCGCTATTTGTTAATATATAATACATACATTTTCATTTTGAAATAGTGTTTTACTGTAGCAATTCACTGTAGCAAAGTAATTTCACTATAGCAAATAGTGATTTTCGAAAGCATTTTGGGTACTGTAGCAATTTGAAAATACTGTAGCAAATTAGTGTTTTACTGGTTCATCTTAAATGCTTTAGTTAACTTATCTAAATATCAATCGAATCAATAAACGAATGTTACTATCGTTTACTAAATAACTTGAAATTATATATATATATATATATATATATATATATATATATATATATATATGTATATATCTTTTTAATATACATAAATCATATTTTTAAAATACACATTGCAAGTTATTTATGAATAATTAATATTCCAATTTATATATATATATATATATATATATATATATATATATATATATATATATATATATATATATATATCTATTTTCAAATAGATGTAAATGAATCGTTGGTCAATAGTCAAAGGTTAACTGAATATATAACATTAGTTCAAAAATTTTGAGAATCAATATTACAGACTTTGCTTATCGTGTCGAAAATGTTAATCATACAAAGATTAAGTTTAAATTTGGTCAGAAATTTTCGGGTTATCACAGAAGGCAATTAACTTGCCCTAATACTCCACAACAGAATGGAGTGGCAGAACGTAAGAATCGTCATCTTGCTGAAACTTGTCGAAGTATGCTTCATGGTAAGAATGTACCAGGAAGATTTTGGGCCGAATGTATGAGGACGGCTTCATACGTGATTAACAGACTCCCATAAACAAAGTTGAGATATATTTCACCATATGAAAGATTATGGAAGATCAAGCCAACCGTCAATCATCTCAAGGTTTTTGGATGTGTATGCTACGTCTTCGTGCCAGATCATCTACGAAGCAAATTTGATAAGAAGGCAATTCGGTGCATTTTTGTTGGTTATGATGAATCAAGAAAAGGATGGAGATGTTGTGATCCAAATACTGGAAAGTGCCATACTTCAAAAAATGTGGTATTTGATGAAGCTTCTTCATGGTGGTCACCTCAAAAGATAGAGCTTCCAGAATCTCATGGATTAGAAGAAGGTCCAGAAGAAAAAGAAGAGCCTAAAGAGCAGATATTGGATCCAATAAAAGAAGGAGAATGGTCGTACTCTAAGGAAAAGAGTCCATGGAAAATTGGTGTACATCAATCTATATTCGAGGAGGTTCGTCCAAGCCAAAAGGAAGTCGAGGAGCATGCACAAGAATTAAGGAGATCAACAAGGCCGAGACAACCTAATCCAAGGTATGCCAATGCTGCTCATGTGGATGAATCAATACCTATTGAGCCTTCTACTTATGAAGAAGCAGCGCAAAGTCGAGAATGGAAAAAAGCGATGGAAGAAGAAATTAATGCACTAAAAGAAAACCAGACATGAAGTTTAGTTCCAAAGCCAAAAGATGTAAAACCAATATCTTGTAAATGGGTTTACAAGGTGAAGACTTGATCAGATGGCTCCGTTGAAAGGTATAAAGCTCAACTTGTTGCTAGAGGTTTTTCTCAACAATATGGGCTAGATTATGAAGAAACGTTTAGTCCAGTGGCGAAGATCACAACAATTCGAGCTCTACTAGCTTTAGCCACTAGCAAATCTTGGAAGCTGTGGCAGATGGATGTCAAGAACGCTTTCTTACATGGAGAACTTGACAAAGACATTTATATGGAGCAACCAAGAGGCTTTGAGAACAAGTCCCATCCTAACCATGTCTTCAAATTAAAGAAAGAACTATACGGCTTGAAGCAGGCTCCAAGAGCTTGGTACGGGAAGATTGGCGAGTTCTTGGTACAAAGTGGTTTCACAGTTGCTCCTTCAGATTCTAGTTTATTTGTGAAACAAGATCAAGGAAAACTAGCCATAGTGCTAGTATATGTGGATGACTTAATCATCACGGGAGATCACTATGAGGAGATCCAAAGAACAAGAGAGAATCTGTCTATCAGATTTCATATGAAGGAGTTTGGAGAACTCAAACATTTTCTTGGACTCGAAATATAGCAGAAAAGAGAAGGATTATTTCTGGGACAACAGAAATATGCGCGAGATCTTTTACAAAAGTATGGAATGCTTAATTGCAAACATATCTCAACTCCGATGGATCCGAATACAAAACTACGAGTAGATGAAGGAAAAAGTCTTCAAGATGTTACTATGTATCGAAAGTTGGTCGGAAGTCTTATTTATCTCACACTAAGGCGGCCAGACATATCTTATGCAGTTGGAGTGGTTAGTCGATACATGAGCAATCCGAAGAAGCCTCACCTTGATGTTGTACGACTCATCTTAAGGTATGTTAAAGGCACTATTAACTTTGGCATTTTATATAAGAGAACAAAAGAATGTCGGGTGACTGGATATTGTGACGCTGATTATGCTGGAGACTATGATACACGACGGTCAACAACTGGATACATGTTTAGTCTTGGATCAGGAGTAATATCATGGTGCATCCAGAGACAATCAACAGTATCCTTGTCAAGCACTGAAGCAGAATATCGATCAGCATCATCAGCAACACAAGAAATTACATGGTTGAAACAACTAATGGAAGATCTTCATCAATCAACAGACTATCAAGTAGAGCTTTTCTGTGATAACCTATCAGCTATACGTCTAGCAGAGAATCCAGTCTTTCACGCAAGAATAAAACATATAGAAGTACACTATCACTATGTTCGCGAGAAGGTCCTTGAAGGGGAGATCAAGATGGTGCCAACAAAGACAGATGAACAGGTTGCAGATATATTCACCAAGAGCCTAAGTAAACCGAAGTTTACAAAATTTAGAGAAGCACTTGAAATGGTCTGCAAGGCATCGTTGGAAGAAAATTTGCATTGAGGGGGAGTGTTAAAATACAATGCAAATTTAGAATAATATGGAATTAGTAAATGTATATGGGTAAAATATCTAGATATTAATATGTATATGAAAAATATCTAGATATTAAAATGTAAAGAAATATCTAGATATTTATATGTGTAAGAAATATCTAGATATTTATATGTATAAAAATATCTAGATATTTATATATATCCATGGAAATATCTAGTTTCTAGAAACTTCCATGGAGTAGTATAAATATAGGTGATGTGTTCATTTGTGTAATGTGTGAGAGTTGTGAGGAAGTAAGAAGAGTGTGAGTTAGAGAAGAGAAAACTTATAAGTAATATTGTAATTGTATTTTGTATTAATAAAAGTGTTCTTTGTTAAGTTTCCCGGTTAAGCCTTAGTTTGTGTTTAAGTTCTTAGTGCACTTGTGTTATTTTTATATGGTCGGCTCTGCTGCCTAAGTGATATATGGTCGGTTATACCACCTGAATGATATATGGTCGACACTGTCGCCTAACCTAATATTGTGCACTAAGGATTCGTAAAATTAAAGGCTAACCAACGTCAAAGTGTTGGTGTAGTAAGAGTAGTATAACTAAGGTCCTCTATAGTGGGTGTGTTGGGCTCGTCGAAGCTTCCAACACGTTGGGTCAAGGGTACCATCTGTTATATGGAGGTGATCAAACCAAAATCAGTTAGCGTATTTAGATCGAATGTTTTAACTCCAATAATTGTGCAAACCCCGATTTGAAATCTGGATTAGATTAACCTTATTCGATTGGAATCGAATAAGTTAATATCTTAAGGTGAGGTCAGTTCCGATGATGATCGGAGCACCGATCGGAGTTGAGTTAACGACTGGAGTAATGCTACCGTAATTAATTTGGGCAGAGTAACATTAATGCATCCAGTGTTGTGTGTATGAATGATCTTGTTTACGTATTTATAGATGTTATGAGGGAATGGCGACATGTCACATGTCCCTTTCATGGTTGTAACGAACTTTGCCAATCCCGAGGGGTGACGTGGCACCTGTCCCCTTCATGGGAATCATCGAGCAGATCCTAACAAATTTTCCTAGATTCGCGGGCTGACGTGGCGTGCAGTTTGTTTGTATGCTTGTTCCGGGATCAAGTATTCGTTCCGGGACAGTGCACTCGTTTCGGAATGAAGTGTCTACTCCGGGACATCGCACCGGCTCCGGGACGGTTGCTTGTCCCGTGACGTTATCATGGTACCGGGTCGGGATGCTTAAGCCGAGAAGCTGTGGTAGTTCCGGTAATGTGGTGTCCCCGACTAGGTCATTACGGGTGAATGCCTTGACTAGTCGGGAGGGGATTTGCTTCGTATTTTACTCCAAGTGTTTCTTTGCGGTCTGTCGTGACCGGGCAAAGTTACTGCCGGTTTGTTCAGCAGGCTTAATTGTGTTAATATAGTCCTTATCTTCTTAATGCCTTTGCATCCGGCTAGGTAATGCCGGTAGCGCGTATGCTTGTCCAGGCCGGATTTTATATGGCTTTCCCGGCTAGCTGTTGTCCGATGCGAGCCTTCCCGGGTGCATGCATAAGTAACCTTCTGGTCAGGTTACTGAGGTGATGCCGAGAAGACGTTGTTTTCCGGGATAGGCCTATGCCGGGTGAAAACCCTAGCCGGGATGCTGCTTATTAGTGTCTTTTTGAGACGGATAATTATACGTATCATCAGGAGGGTTGAAAAGTTAACGTGGTTTCAAACAGTGTGTGCGACATAAGGTTATGAGGTTATCTCTTAATATTGGTATGTTTTAATTTTTTTGAAATCTTATTTACATTGATAAAACTCATTCCGCCAAGCTCTTATTATGATATTTATTTATCATACAAACGTGTCTTGACAACCTTTATTAACTCACAATACATGATTAATTTTGTAAGGAAGTTCCTAAACAAGAGCAATTACCAGACTTATAGACTTATCTGATTATCACAAAGCGAGAGTTAATTCTTTGCATTGAATTCATTAATTTTAAAAATTTGAATATTTGATAAAGATTGGCTATTAACATTGAATATTTGAATTTGGATGATGGTATAAATTGATCAACTATAAATAATTTTCATAATACTAATTAAAGTTAATCAATTTAATACAGAATTCAAATATTCAATACTAATAACTAATTTTTATCAAATATTTAAATATATAAAATAAATTAACTGTATTAAAGACTTATTCATCGCCAGTAATTATCATATAACTATGTTGTGATAATACTCTTATCCAAGAATTTGCTAAAAGAATTAATCATGAATTGTGACTTAATAAAGTTTATTGAAGACATGTCTTCATGACAAAGTCAAATGATAAGAACCTAGTGAAGTAAATTTCATGTACGTAAGAGTTTAGAAAAATTAAAACGCACCAAGAGAAAGCCCTCGTAATCATATGGAGAACACTCTGGTTGAAACAAGATAAACATTCCAACCCATTCACTCACATCACAAAATAATAAAGGAGTCTCAAATAGATGTGTTAGTTAAACAATACGGAGCATTTGGTTAAAAAACCAAACCAGCAATAAAATACAAGTGAATGTCCTTTACAAGTGAATTCAGCAATAAAATAATGTGCTCAAATTATACGAGAAACCAAACCACTCACTCAAATTATACAAGTGAATGTCCTTTACAGTGAATTCAGCAATAAAATAATGTGCTTTAACAGCGGACACTTCAAAAACAAAACCAAGTGCTTAAAGGTTTCATCATTAGCACTTTAGGATGAATCAAACCATCCATTAAGGAAGTCAAGTCTTTCGAGTGTTTGTCCAATTGACTTAATATTCTCATTAAGTCAAGTCAATTTCTACCTTCATCATTTCACGATGATATGGTACTTGTGAGGAGATTGGGTCTTGAACCCCACCAATAACAAACCAAGTGTTTAAAGTTCCAAAAAGTAAGGAAGTCAAGTCTTCCGAGTTGTGTTCTACTTGGCATGAGACCTTTCTAATCCACGTCAAACATCCTTTCATGATGTGATGGTATCGAGGGAAGAAAAAATTTTGAACTTTCAACCCGAAAATAGATTTGGTATGGCAAATCCAAACCGCTTTCCTGTGACCTTCCCATCTTACTCCTTCAACACCGGAGTGATTATTTTAGGGTTTGTTACATGTCTCGTGCCATTGATTACTACCAAATCGGTTGTGGATGGCACTTAAACACTCAACCTAGGCAATTGTCTTTCCATCGCCATCTAACCGGTAGGTATGTTTACGGAGTTGCAATTGCTCGTGCGATCATCCCACACCCGGGATGACTTGCATGCACCTAGACTTTTTAGACCAAGACGATTGTCCTCCCATCGCCTTCGAACCGAAAAGTAGTTCGTCCTAGATGATATACTGGTTGGCAATTGTCCGTGCGGTCATTCCAAAACCGGAGTGGTTTTGAATGCACAAGCCTTAAAACCTAAAATTTTCGAAAAACTTGTCTTGTGAAAGGCTTGACTTGTTTTCCCGTTCAAAAATGCAAAATGGTTTTCAAAACGCCTTGTTTTCCTTAAGGCCAAACTTTTTGGATGATCCCACAGTCTTAAGGTTCTTGTTGTTCGAGTTTGAAGCATTTGGGCAATCCTAGGGTTTGATGATGGGGAGAGGGATGATGCTTCAAGTCCACACATTCCTTCATCATACATTTCCTCATCAATAACCTGAGAGTAGCTATTATTAACTTACTCAAAAGATTCAATATTTATGTTAAGGAGCTAGCCATCAAACAACTTGGCTTTAACCATAAAACCATAATTATCTTTTTTGCTGCCCTAGTAACTGTCTGAAATCTTGGTTATTGCATATTACATTATTACGTATCAGTTTTGGCATTTTATCATCTTTATTCAAATACAATGACTATCTTTTGTTAAAAAATCATGAAAACACGGCATACCAATTTCTTCATATGATATGATGACTAATACACTACAAGTTAAGTTTTAGCATGATGGTTATTCTGCTATTATTCAGTTGACAAACAGAAAACAAAATCAAACCAAACCAAACCAACTTTGGTAATAACAAATGAAAACATTGAAAATTGGAAATATAACAGAGCGACCTATATTAACAATGTTCCTAGAGGCAACAAACAAGATAGATGCCATGATCTTACAAAGACGATATTTAAGCTCTGTGCTCGATATATGAACCAGAAATTCCAGATGTTCCAAGAACAGTCACCTGCAATCAAAGACAAACATAGTTTGAACAGTTATTACAATAACTAATCCAATGACAATAAAAACTACCTCAAAGCTTTCAATACACAAATTTAGAAAAGTAAACAAAACAGCATTTCTGGTTTTCATTATCAGATCACCGTTTTATTATTAGAGCAATATACCTTTCCCCAATCACCACCAAGACCACTGCATCTCATTTTCAAGTGTATTAGCTTCATTCCCAACTCATTCTCAACTTTTTTCTTCAAATAACCCTCATCTGGCCCAAAAGATTCCAAGTATGCGTAGTAGCGTGCAAATGCTACACTTAACGCATTAGCAACATCATCAGATAAAGGCTTAACATCCTGCAAGTTAGACAAAAGTTTTCATAACATTCACACAATGACTAAACACATAGTCCCTTCATAAGTTACAAAAAAAAAAAAGAACAAAAAAGAAGTAAATTCTACCTCACCACTCAACCCAACACTGTCATCAATTTCCATTTTTAAAGACACAAGGAACCCACTGAACTCTTCGACTGCTTCCGCCGCACGTAATAAGTTTGCTAATGCCTCCTGGCTAGCCTTGTCTTCAGTGTTTCTAGACAAAGCTCGCTTCGTTTTATTAACAACAGTGTCTGGCAGTTCAGCCCAGTTGACAGCCATAAGCTCCTTAAAAGCATTTTTAATATCATTATCTTTTATGTCTGGCAAGTGTGTCAAGCCATCACTGAAACAACGTGTACTTCCAATTCCCATTGCAAAAGGAGAACGGGTGTCTATATTTAAAGAACATCAAAATCAGTTTTATTAATTCTGATAAAAAAAAAAAAGAGTAAATATGATCGACATAGCCATCTTTAGAAATTGACATCATTTACCTGGAGTACATAATTGTAGAAAAAATCCTAATGAGCGAACATTGTAGAAATTAAATAGCTCATTATATTGTTGATTTATAACAACTATAGTATAACCTAAGTTACATAATACAAACAGAAGCGAAGGACTAATATATGTATTAGTATTTATATTTTTCACAGTGAATCATAATTAAATTAAAAGAGATTAGATGCCATCGTCTGCGTTTATCTATTTATCACACTGCAATACTTTATGGAGTTGTAACTACCTGTTATGTCAGTTCAACCCCTTGATCTGATTTTTAGGTTTAAGTTAACTCGATGCAATAGTTTAAATTCTAAGGATCACCATTACTAGATGTCTAACACTCTACATATAACGTTAGGTTTATTGCTAAAACGCAAACGTGAATGAGAGACACTATTTGATAATACATTATTAGCTAATTTTCGGTAAGTTCACACTCCACATCCTAACTGCCTACTGACTCTATTTTGTTGAACCATCCATATGCATCTTCACTCATTACTATTGATTACATGTGATGCTTTCAGATTATTAAGAATGAGTTATAATTATTCCAGTATTTGATAGAGCAAAATCAGTAATTCAAAATTCACCAGTACCAATTTTGATGTAATGATTTGTCAGATCATATCTTAATGAAGATTGTATTTTTCAATCACATTACTAAAGACCTAAACTGATTTTTTTACCAAACACAAACATTACAGAAACCCTAACAAACATAATTATCCCTAAAATCATCATCTTACAATATCCTAACTTCATGCAAATTTAATCAATTTCATAATTCCGAGGTTAAAAAGGATGGATTTTCAAAATAAACAGAGTAATAGATAGAATATAAAAATAAAAATGTTACTGGATATGAATGATGACGCAGAGTGGTGGATTCCACGGACGAGGGATTGGTGTTTGGTGCTGGTTAAGGCGGCGACGGTGGAGATAGAGACTAACGATGTCCGTGAGATCAAACGGGAGAGAGATCTCATCATCACTAATTTCTCCATATAGCTGCTTGAATGTGTAATATCTTTTTAGCTCTTGTTCCTAAATAATTATTGAACCATAGCTTCGCGTGCGGTTACATTTTTAATGTATTTTATTGCGTTTAGTAAAATTATTTTGTGGCTAACGATGATGTCGTTGAAGCGCAACTCGAGTCGAACTAAAAGATATAACCCTTGAGAGATTTAAATGTTATTTTAAATTAACAATATATGTGCATCTCCGCGTTTCGCTATGAAATTGTCGACTTTTAAAAATTTAACGCAAAATCAACGTGTATAAAAAATACCCCAAATATTTAGCGTTTTTTAAAAAACGTCCGTTTTGCGTATAGCTAGTGACATTGTGTTCCTAAAATTATTTCGAGTTTAACGATGGTGTCGAAAAAATTTAACTCGTTGCGAGCGACAAGATATGACCCGTTGAATATTTGGGTGGAGTTTATTTAAGATTTTTTTTATGAAAATGGTTATTTGACACTTTACCCCCTGTTTTGGGGGTCGATTTGAATTTTTCAAAAAAGTGTAGGGACCTTTGTTGGTAAAATGAAATTTAGTTAAAATTTAAAAAAAAAAAAGTGAAAAGTTGAAAATGCCCCTGGTACTATTCATAACTTTTGTCTATTAGTTAACTCGTTGCGAGCAAAAA
Source organism: Rutidosis leptorrhynchoides (assembly GCF_046630445.1). NCBI lineage: Eukaryota > Viridiplantae > Streptophyta > Magnoliopsida > Asterales > Asteraceae > Rutidosis > Rutidosis leptorrhynchoides. Next base: position 677,829,083 of record NC_092334.1, on the reverse strand, counting down.
GATATGACCCGTTGAATATTTTGGTGGAGTTTATTTAAGATTTTTTTATGAAAATGGTTATTTGACACTTTACCCCTTGTTTGGGGGGTCGATTTGAATTTTTCAAAAAAGTGTGGGGGCTTTGTTGGTAAAATGAAATTTAGTTAAAATTAAAAAAAAAGGTGAAAAGTCGAAAATGCTCCTGGTACTATTCATAACTTTTGTCTCTTAGTTAATACGTAAATAATTAATGCAAAAATGTGTTTTGTTAATTTGTTGTTAAGAAAAAAGAAAGAGATAAAAGGACCAAGATGTTATTTTTCATATCATATTCCGTATTAAATAAACCAACCGGTGGGTCTATGTTTGTAATGCTATTGCAAAAAACAATACTCCCTACAAACTCATTATTAATATTAATATTACTATTATACGAGATTTTATTTTTATGAAGTATCTCATATAAATCATACTTATAAATAAAACTTAAAACTTTCAGGTAGTACGAACTATTTTTACCAGAGGGAAGACTCGGCTCTCCCACTCTTCCCATTCGCGCAGCTAAGGAGGGAGAAGAAGCATAACTCTTCGATCGTCTCTCTATTTTCATATTGTCATATTAACTGTCATTTGAAAACAATTAATTATAACTCCCCGTTCGTCTCTCTATTTTCATATTGTCATATTAACTGTCATTTGAGTCTAATGGGGTTCGGTGAGAAGTGGAAGAATTGGATCCTTGCGTGTTTAGGGTCGGCCTCCATCTCAATCTTGGTGAATGGGTCCCCGACCAAAGAGTTCAAACTCGAAAAGGGGGTTAGACAAGGTGAGCCGCTCTCCCCATTTTTATTCATCCATGCGGCGAAAGGCTTAAATTGGCTTACTAAGGCTTCAATTAATAAAGGTCTCTTCATAGGTGTAGAGGTAGGTAGTGATGAAGTCCCCGTTTCGATTCTTCAATACGCGGATGACACTATTTTTTTCGAGAAGTGGGACTCGAACAACATTAGAAGCCTTTTGACCTTATTGAAATGTTTTGAGCTTACATCGGGTCTAAAAGTAAATTATAATAAAAGTAATCTCTTTGGGATCGGTGTTGATGTACATGAAATTGAAGACATGGCGAGAATGTTCGGTTGCAAAGTTGGTACTCTCCCGTTTACCTATCTTGGGCTATCTATAGGGGCAAATATGAATAAGATGGGTAGTTGAAAATCGATGGTGCGTAAATTTGAAAAAAGGCTCGCAGATTGGAGAGCGTGTGCGATGTCATATGGTAGTCGTTTAACTCTTGTTAAGTCGGTTTTAAATAGTTTGTCGTTGTATTACTTCTCACTCTTCCGTGCCCCGTGTTGCGTGCTAAAGAAACTTGAGAGTATTTGACGAAACTTCTTTTGAGGCGGGTCGGGTAATGATAGGAAAATTCCTTGGGTTAAGTGGGAGGAGGTCATTCGACCTTTTGGGGAGGGTGGTTTATATTTGGGCTCCTTGCAATGCAAAAACATGGCTTTAATCGGCAAGTGGTGGTGGAGGTTCTTAACCGAACCCATGCCACCGCTTTGTGGGTTAAAATCATAAATAGTATTTATGGGATGTCCGGGATGGATGTCCAGGGGGGACAATCACTTACTTGTTCGTCTAATTCTATGTGGTTGAATATTATTAAAACAAGTGAACTTATTGAAGACCTCGGTGTGAATTTCAAGACTTAGTTCGTTAAATCAATTGGTGACGGTAAAGACACTTCTTTTTGGAACGATGTTTGGCTCGCGGATCAACCTCTTCGACTCAAATTCGGTAGACTGGTACGACTAGAAACCGATTTGCAGGCTACTGTGTGTGATCGAGTGGGTTGGGATGGGACACGCTGTACGGGTTAATGGGTTTGGTCACGTATGCCGAAAGGAAGGACAAGTGCTGAACTAGTCGAACTAAACAACCCGATGAACGGGTTTAAGCTTGATCCTGATAACGCGGATAGTTGGAGCTGGTCATTAAGTGGAAATGATATTTTTCTACAAAATCTCTTACTAACGCAATCACTCCTCACTTTCTTGGCTCGGGTACGTCAAATAGTGTTACTTTGCGTAATTGTTTGGTTCCAAAAAAATTAGAATTTGTGTGGAGGGCGAATAGGAGTAGGATTCCCGTCTTGTCGGAACTTGACAAACGGGGTGTTGATCTTCACTTCGTTCGTTGTCCGATGTGCGATGATGATATTGAGACGGTTAGTCATGCCTTAATTAACTGCAAAGATTCTCGTGTCGTTTGGGAAAAAGTCTTTAATTGGTGGTGTTTTGGTTTGACTTCAAACTTCAATTTATACGAGGCCTTCGGTGACAAATCTCCTCAACCTCTATTGGATTTGGGTGCGAAGACATGGCAAGTATAACGACCCATCCTAATCCATAAGGACGAATACAATAACATATGATTTCATTGCGAGGTACTTGACCTCTATATGATACATTTTACAAACATTGCATTCGTTTTTGAAAGACAAACTTTCATTCCATCGAAAGTCAACGGCATGCATACCATTTCATAATATAACCAACTATAAATGACTCAATAATATTCTTGATGAACTCAACGACTCGAATGCAACGTCTTTTGAAATATGTCATGAATGACTCCAAGTAATGTCTCTAAAATGAGCAAATGCACAGCGGAAGATTTCTTTCATACCTGAGAATAAACATGCTTTAAAGTGTCAACCAAAAGGTTGGTGAGTTCATTAGTTTATCATAAACAATCAGTTCCATTATTTTAATAGACCACAAGATTTTCATTTCTATTTCTCATAAACATCATCTCATATCAGGCATTTCGCAAACTCCATAGAGATAAAAATCATTCATATGGTGAACACCTGGTAATCGACCTTAACAAGATGCATATTGAATATCCCCATCATTCCGGGACTCCCTTCGGACATGATAAATTCGAAGTACTAAAGCATCCGGTACTTTGGATGGAGCTCGTTGGGCCCGATAGATCTAACTTTAGGATTCGCGTCAATTTAGGTGTATGTTCCCTAATTCTTAGATTACCAGACTAAAAGGGGCATATTCGATTCTGATCATTCAACCATATAATGTAGTTTCGATTACTTGTGTCTATTTCGTCAAACATTTATAAAAGCGCATGTATTCTCAGCCCAAAAAATAAATATTGCAAAAGTATTTAAAAATGGAGCAAATGAAACTCACTATACTGTATTTCGTAGTAAAAATACATATGACGTCATGGAACAAGTGTAGGGTTGGCCTTGGATTCACGAACGTATATCAGTTATATATATTAAAACATATAATAAAATTCAAATAATTCCATCTATTAATTATATAGTATTTATATATTTAGTGTTGTAGTTTATATATATAATTTGTACTAAATTTTAATATATATTTATATTTTATATCTTATGTTATATATGTATCTATTTTGTATATATATATATATATATATATATATATATATATATATATATATATATATATATATAATAGAAATGTTAATATTTTTAATATATAATTAGGTAATATTAATATACTTATAGTATAAGTATATCTTTATATACAAAATATTTATTTGTTATAATAATATAATAATAATAATGATAATGAAATTTTAAATAAAAAGGTAGTTTTAAATAATGAAAATTTTAATAATAATGATACTTTTGATAATACTAATAACTTTAATGAAAATAAAAATGTAAATTTTTATAAAAATGATAATTTCAAAAATAATGGTTCTTTTAATAATGGTAATAATAATAATAATAATAATAATAATAGCTATAATATCTATAATATTTTTACTAATATTGATAATAATAATAATACTAATAATAATAATAACTATAATATCTATAAAAATAATATTTTTTACTAATAATGATAATAATAATAAATAATAATAATAATAATAATAATAATAATAATAATAATAATAATAATAATAATAATAATAATAATAATAATAATAATAATAATAATAATAATAATAATGATAACAAAATTAGAGTTTTATCATCAGCGAGTAATATGGATAAAACAATTTGCTTAAATGAAGCGTACGAGTGAAGTTATCATAAAAGAGTGAAATGAGTAAGTGTAGATTCGTCATATCTTTTGACGTAGATAGGATTGATTCCAGAGTTCAAGAGATTTGGAGAAAATCTTCGTAATAAGATTTGATTCTTCGGTAATAAAAGAAATTAGGATCTGCTTTAAATGCGATCATCTGTTTTGATTGCTCTGTCGGATATTTTACTATAAATCCACCCCCTTTGTTTCCTTACAACTCACACCTTCTATCCTTTCTCCCTCAATTCATACTTTTGTTTTCTCTTCCCGACTTTAAGTCAAGCGAATAATGGTCCAGAATTCGTAGGTATGAAGTTTCGAATGAACATGACTAATGTTCAAAGAGAGAGATTGTAATAGCACGATTTTGATTGGTTAAATTACCAGAATTCAAGAAAAAAGATAGAACTATCAAGAAATTTTGTTCTTGATATAGATTAGATAGAATGTAAGAGTCGTGTAACATAGCACATGATGACGTTATGATCTGTGAATCATCATGTTCCATTAGAAACTCAGCATGACTTACTGTAATATAATAACGTTGATCAAGTGTCATTATATTATACTAACTCATGCTTCAGTTCCCAACACTACTTCAAAAATATTCAAATTTTAAATTTGAAATCTTCAGAATTTAGAAACTAAATAGTTTCCTTTCTGACGTAACACTGATATTGCGAAGAGATAAATGATTTCAGATAAGAATAGTTATGAAACTATTTTCAGAAATATCGAGGATATTTATAATGAAAGATACGATGATATCTTAGAATTTTCAATACCAATGGATGATGAAGAAGATTTGTCCGCAAGAGTTTAGAGTCAGGAGTAATGTATTCGCTAAAGACTTCAGCAGACGCTGAATCATTTGGATTCTTTGAAGACAGGTTTAGTCTTTGTGATTTGTCCACGTTTTCCTTCATGGTTTGCTCAATCCGTTTTCTAGCACCAAATTTTCTGTGCTTTGTCAACACACTATTCTTATCATCAAACTTTTGACGATTAAGGTCATTTATGGTTGTTTACAATTTCTGCTGCTTCATTCAGCTTTTTCAGAATTCAGAGTATTGATTCGTAGGCTGGGTGCTTTTCAGAATTTCAGAGTGGAAGATCATAATTCTAAGAGATAAATCTTTCCTTCCGTAGATGAAGTGCGGTTGGTTCATCCTCTCGATTGAGGTGTTTTCAAGAATCATGAAAGGTTTGAACGCAGATTGGAATTGTCAAGATACAAACGAGGTTTAAGATGAAATCAAGTGGCAAACTTGAAGAAATGTTTAGTTTCATATGTTATAATCAATATTTTAATTCATTTTAATTGTCCAATGTTATTAGTCCACAGTTAGTAGTCCGTAATTAGTAGTTCAACAATTCATATATAGTTTAATATATAATATTTGAATAATTAATACGTGTCGTGACCCTTTATATACATGTCTCAGACTCGATCACAACTCAAAGTATATATATTATTTAGAATCAACCTCAACCCTGTATAGCTAACTCGAGCATTACTGCATATAGAGTGTCTATGGTTATTCCAAATAATATATATAGATGACGTTAATATGATATGTCAAAACATTGTATACGTGTCCCGATAAAGTGCGTAAAATAAATAACAGAAATTAAATGACAATAAATAAAATTGCGAGAATTAAAATTGCGATAATTAAAATGTAACAGGGAATTAGGAATAGTTAGCTAGGAATAGTTAGCGTGGATTCTTAACAAATTTTTCTCATAGTTAATTTGTTTGTTTCTAACAAATTTTATTTTGTCCAATGTTTTCTTCATTATGCCACTTGTTCGATTCTGATAAGTTAAAATCCAAATATGAAATTAAATGAAAATGGTTATTCTGTGGTGAACGGATTCGTATATATGTGGATGTAGGTAGGATAGTAAATGACTGTTGAATCAAATTCAAAGAATGTACAGTGTAACTTATTAATGTGAAATCTAAATATTTATCGGGTATTACCTACCCGTTAAAATATTTTTACCATTAACAGTTTGTACAAAAGAATTTTTAATTACAATCTTTATGAAAATATATTTACATATATATTTTCCTCAGATGTAATCTTAGATTTGATGAATTAATATGATATTAATATCATCTGATTTATCGTTAGAACTAGAACACATAATCTCTAAAACATTAGAAATTATATAATCGTCATGTAGAACGAAGATAAATGATGTTGAACGATTCGTAGAACGATTATTATGCTCGAGGTACATAATGAGATGTTGAGGCATGTGATGTTGAAACTTGGTTATTGGTGGTACTGGTATTGATGTTGGTGGTACTGTTGGTGCCGGTGATGTTGCTAAAGCTGGTACGTTTTGCACCATATTTTCCAAATTGATTACTCGAACGCGAAGCTCGTTGACTTCTTCCATTATTCCGAGATGATTGTCGGTCGGAACGAGCGGATGAATAAGGTTTAGAATTGTGGATAGAATATAATAGTTGCGAGATATCCTAGAAATGAGTGTGAAAATAGTGTTTCGGACTGATTCGCCGGTAAGTGTTTCAGGTTCTTAGCCAAGAGGTGAATTCGGTTGGTGGAAAGGATCGCCTTCTTCTCGTCTCCATTGGTTAAGTCTGTAGCGACCCCGAAAAATCGTCAAGTGACGGCGTCGTCTACGTAGGTCCCATTACCTGGTCATAAGTCTTTAAAACAGACGTTTGACCCAAAATATGTCGCATCCATTCAAGTGTAAAGATTGTTTCAAAGTTTACAAAGATAATTGACCACAAGTTAAGTTACAACGTTATAAGTACAATTGAAAACTATGCGACACAGTTTAAATAAGTTCAAAAGATGCCCCAAAATGCATGTATACTCGACATCCAAGCAAGTATCAAAAGAGTGCAGAAGCATGTATCACTAAGCATTCAAAACCTGAGAAAACATAGAAGAATCTGTCAACGAAAATGTTGGTGAAATCATAGGTTTAGTAAGTATTAAACGTTGTTTTTGAACCACAAGATTTTGTATTTCCATAACGTAGATTATCCAAATCATTTGCATTCCAAAAGTGTTGTTATACACGAGCACTCAATTATCAAAACTTAACCAACGTTACCCCATCACACAGTGCTAGAACCCATACTAAAACACAAAAATATATTTCATCCGCATAATGGTAGCGAACCGTCCGAATGAGGGTTTGTTAAACCCGTATGGCCACACAATATAAGTTCTCGCTTACACCCTGCAAGTGTAACTAATGATAATCGAATTGAGGCATTTTTGTTCTAACTCGCACGTGGAATGTTTGTTTTCACACTTGTGTTCAAAACATAAAAGTAAGTAGTACAAGATGTAACAAAGTATATGTTTTCTCAGCCCACGATTTAAAAGTATAAAAGTTGTTGAAAAGGTGGGACTATGATCTCACCTTGAGCGCGAGAGTTAATAAAGTACTTCAACAAGTAAACGCGTGCAAAGACAAAGCTAGTCTCGACCTAAACATATAGGTTATATCAATATCGGTAAGCACAAACGGTCAAAGATGTTCAATTAGTCCTATGGCTCGTTACGACTCGATTATATTAACATGTGAATCAACTAGTCAAGTTTCATGCAAGTTACAAGTAATTAATCATGTTAGAAAGGTTGCATAAGTATTTGGTTAAGTTTGACAAAAAGTCAAACTTGGTCGGGTCAAAGTCAACGGAAAAGTCAACGGGGTCGGGTTGGGTATCCGACAATTTTTCTAAGTTATATAATCATATATGAGTATGTTGGCCAAGTTTCATGTTAATCGGAGGTCCGTAGCATAGCAAACATTTTACGTCAAAATATCAAAGCAAACAGCCCATTTTAGTGTATCAGGACGGCGTCCCAATTGTCAGGACGGCGTCCTGATATGAAGAGTGGGACGGCGTCCCAATTGTCAGGACGGCGTCCCAATATGAAGGGTGGGACGGCGTCTAGGAGGTTGGGACGGCGTCCCAAAAGGCTTACAGGTCCTGTTTGCAGAAAACACAAGGCACGAGCCAAACTTCAATCAATCCTAGTTTATGATCCGCAAACAATCAAGACATGTATTTTATATCACCGGAAAGCTCTTTCGACAAGGAACACAACTAGATACATTTCCTAAATCAAATTTATCATTTTAGACAACAAAAATCTCGTCGAAAGTTCGTTAAACGTTCTAAAACAAGGTTTCAAGTTCATCAATTGCAATTCAAGTTTCGGGAATCCAATTTATACATATGATATGCCGTTTTGAAGGTAATGAAACATGTAATACAACTAAACACTTACTAACAACATTTCATGGCATTCAAATCATCAAAAGTTCATTTAAAGTCTATCAAACTCTAACGAAAATTCACAAAAATCAATAGTCATGAGTTTGATGTTTCCTTAATCAACCTATACATCAAAACGAAGCTAAAGATACTAGTAACACTTTTAAAACATGTACTTTAACAATCTAACAACATTTGATCATCCAAGATCAAGGATTTAGCAAGTAATTTTCATATTGAACTAGTTACACCAAAAACAACGAATCGAGCATACAAATTACATACACGACATCACAATGAGCCATAGACGCTAATTAACAACTTTATAAGTCAAGAACACGAATTTAAAGAAATCTAGTGTTTTAGAAATGTTACCCGAATGAGATGAAGTTGGTACCAAAACGAAGAGGAAGTTGCAAGGAGCTCAAATATGTAATTTGTTTTGCAAAATACCCGCTAGATCATAAATGGATGATGAATCTTTGTGTTTGGAGTTAGAGAGAAAATGGAGGAAGTAATAAAATGGAGGAGGTGATAATGAAAGGGTGGAAAGGGTTTGACCCTTTGACCTAGTCAAAGGTTTGAACCCTTGGCAAGTTTGGTCCCTCAACTATGAATCGGGTGCGGGAATTAACCGAACGAATTATTTTAAATTTCACGGGAGTACGGGAGATATTAAAATCCGATAACGAGAATATTTAAAATGTTACTTAACAAAGGATACGAATCCAGATACGAAGGGTATTATTTAAAAAGAAAAAGACGGGCGTTAAAATAATTTAACGGAAAAATGCGGGATGTTACATTATCCACACCTCAAAAGAAATTTCGTCCCGAAATTTAGTTGGAAGTAATAATCGATGCCTCTCACTCGAGACCGGAGATGTCAATGCTATGAATAAGTGAAGGTACGTCCTTGAGTGTTCTCATGAATTTGGATTTTTACGATCCCCGGTTTCAACTGGTTTTCCTATGAAGAGAAGTTTGTCATCGATAGTTGATGTATCTAGCAGGATTGCACGTTCCTGTTCCGTAGGACACGTTTCTAAGTTTGTTACACGAAATGTAGGGTAAACGGAAACTTAATTGAGTCGGAAGTTCTAAACGATAGGGAGTGGTTCCAATACGCCCCAAGGTTTCAAAAGGTTCGATATTGCGGATATAGCCTTTCTCGATTTCCCAAAATGGATTACACCTTTCCAAGGTGCGGTTTCTCAATATTACGCGGTTACACACTGGGATTTGTGAGGTTTTCATCTAAGTTTGGTATGACTCTTTTGGGCGACTACGGGTCGTCTCGAGCCCTTCTCGGACTTGGATTTTCTCAATTGTTGTTTCTTGGATGAGTTAAGATTCGGTGTTTTGTTTGCCACATGCTTTGGTCCAACGAATAGGGGTATGACATTAGCGGTCATATAGGGTTTCGGAAAGTGCGTGTGAACACACGAGTGGTAACTACTGTTGTAAGAGGGATCTACTAAAAGCGACCATGCAAATTTGAAACATGTCTTTCGAAGACGTAAATCGTTCGTTTGTTCGGTTCGTCTGTTTGTGGGTGGTACGCGGTACTCATGTCTAAGCGGTCTCCAAGGTTTCTTGTAAAACTAGAAGTGAAACGAGTATTTCGATACGGGATAATTGACAAGGATACACCGTGTTGGAATAGAATCTCTTAAGATATGTTTGAACAAGTCAGTTAGGGTTCACAAAAAAAAAAATGTTCGTTAGGACTATTCACCCTCGTGGCGAATACTAATGTAATGTGAGGAGTTTCTCTATCCATGGAGAAATGTTACAAGGAGTTTCTTTAAACGGAAATGCGAACGGTAAAGATAGTAGTGAAATGAGGACTTAGAATAGGATGAGTTTACATCTCGAGGTTGCCATAACGTGCCTCTAGTTGTCAAAAGTTGAAGTCTGAAAGAGAAACGAGGTAGTACACGTAGTTGTATAGTTCGGGGTTGAATAATAGTTGACCGATTATCAGAAACACAAGGGCGTTAAGTCAAAGAAGAGTGAAGTATCGTTGGATTGTGTGCTATCTTAAATTCCAGTAATATCAGACGGTGACGGTGAAATAACAGAGGTATGTAGTGTGGTACGTGATGACGAGAAGATTGATCGGGTCCACAATTTAGTATTCGAATTCTTCGTGTAAAATAACGAATTTTAGTTATGTTGATTTTTGAGTCGAGAGAGTATGCCTTTCGGCGTTCAAGTAGAAATATTTCCATGTTTGAGTTCCATCTGTTGCTATACGATTTTAACTAGAAATGTTGGTGTGAAGAATCACGCTCAAGGTTCGAACACGGAGAGGTTTAGAGTTTTCCTTAGTGAGTTAACGAGTTTAAAAGTCGTGTGACACGAGAAAAGTCAGAAATGAATCTTCGGTAATAACCGGTGAGATCTAAGATTTTTACGAATACAAGTCTGAGTCGAGAGAGTTTCATGATTACGTGTGGCTTGATTTCGAGATTGATTGTAATGTCTTGACCATTAACATAATGGTCTAGAAAATTTGACTTCGTTTAACAGAAATTCTCACTCGGAGAATTTGGTATAGAGTTGCTCTTTTCTCAAAGTTTGAGCGTAAGATGGTGATGTTGTTCGTTTTCCTTCTTTACTTAAATAAGTTAAGATGTCATCTATAAATACGATAACAGATTTGTCTAGATAAGTTGCATACGTGGTTTAGGAGGTTCATGAATACGGACGGAGTCCTAAATAAATCAAACGGTACTAAGAGAGATTTACAACTAACGTTGCGAGTTCGGAATTGGCTCAGGAGACATCGTCTCCCTTAACCCCCAATTGATGATAACCGGAACGGAGGTCGTTTTGGAATGCACACGGGATTCATGCAAGTAATCAGGTGGTCATGGATACGAGGAAGAGGGTATCGGTTTTCAACCGAAAATTATTTAGTTCACAATAATCTATACCTAGTTGTAGGGAAACAATTTCTCCTTAACGAATAGGTTCTGAGCTCCCTAGTTCTATAGGTGTCAAGTCAATATTCTTAATGTATATCCTCCGATAGAATTTATAGGCACACAATATATTCCGTCGGTCACTTAAATCGTCTAAGTAGTATCTGGGGGAAAGAGGTGGAATATAAAGAGCACGAGTCAAATCCTTGGTTATAAAACGTCTAACGGTACTCGAATCGAATAAGTATGAAATATACGGTTTGTTGTGAAGAAACGTACCCGTGACTAGTCCATCATCGTCTCGGGCATCCTAGGTGTCGATGTTGTAAGTTCAACGGCGCGCGTTGGTTTTTGCTTTATTCTTTGGGCATTCATTCCTAAAATGACCCGATCGGCCACATTTGTAGCAAATACTCGGCTTTGGTGCGTCGGGCCCCTTTTGAGTGACGGGGGCAGTACTTCCACAATACTTGGCAATATGACCACTACCTTGGCACCGATGGCAAATTAGCTTGCCACATTCACCAAAATGATGCTTGTGGCATTTGTTGCAAAAAGGTCGTGTCCCGGCATAACTTTTCTTACCGACGGGGGTGAGAGGTTCTTTAGAAAAGTTGTTGTTGTAGTTACTCGATTGGGGGGCTTCCCATTTTCTTTTGTTGTCACCCGACTCATCCTCGGCTTTAGGTGCCGGCACTTCAATCTCGTCTACCGTTTCGATCAATTGACGGGCCATATTCAGGGCCTCTTGGTGATTACTGGGTTTGGATGACATTACTCCTTGTTTGATGCTCTTGGGAAGACCATCCATGTAAAGTTCAACCCTTAGAGGTTCGGGGGTCACGTGGTTTGGGCACATCAAGGATAGCTCAGAAAATCGTTGATTATATGCCTTTAGGTCATTCCCGACCGCTTTTAAAGTTCTTAGTTCGTGTTCGAGCTTACGGGTCTCTTCGCGCGGGAAGTATTCGGTGATCATCTTTTTCTTTAAGTCGGCCCATGAGAGTGTGTGGGCTTCATCGATACCCACCGACAGCACATACGTATTCCACCATGTGAGGGCCATACCGGCAAAAGTGTGGGTGGAATATTTGACTTTGTCTTGGTCCCGGCAACCGCTTATGCTAAAAACGGCTTCTGTTTGCTCAAACCATCGGGTGAGCACAACCGGTCCTCCGGTCCCATCGAAGGTGTGAGGTTTGCACCCCATGAAAGTTTTGTAGGAGCAACCCTCGTTTGAATTACCGGCTCCATGGTTGTTGTGGTTGTGGTTGTTATTGATGTCGGAGGAGATACTAGCCATAGCCGCACCTATGGCGGTGGCTATCATGCGTTGAAAAGCTTGTTCGGAAGTTTCATTACGTGGTCCGCGACGGGGAGGCATTGTTCCTTCAAGACACAAGAATATCGTTGATTAGTATTCTCAATAATACTAATCATGATAGGGAATGATGATGTAGAGAAAATTTTCCTTGACTCGCCTTAAATTCTTTATGTCATAATGTCGGAATGTCCATATGAATCACCGTAATATAATCCCGGAAATTATATTACCCTGATTCTCATGTGCATTTAACATTACCTCATAAAGTCAAGGTGGCGCGTCAACAAAATTTATCAACGTAAGATCAAGATCGAATACGAGTTAGATATGATTGAAGAGTTCGAGTATAAATGCACAATTAGTCAAGTAATTCCTACTTCAGTCTATATGCCGGTTGTAGTCTAGATTCACCTATGTACCCTATGGCTCGGGGTGGACACAAATGAACTCTAAATCCCTACAACCAAGGCTCTGATACCACTTGTAGCGACCCCGACAAATCGTCAAGTGACGGCGTCGTCTACGTAGGTCCCATTACCTGGTCATAAGTCTTTAAAACAGACGTTTGACCCAAAATATGTCGCATCCATTCAAGTGTAAAGATTGTTTCAAAGTTTACAAAGATAATTGACCACAAGTTAAGTTACAACGTTATAAGTACAATTGAAAACTATGCGACACAGTTTAAATAAGTTCAAAAGATGCCCCAAAATGCATGTATACTCGACATCCAAGCAAGTATCAAAAGAGTGCGGAAGCATGTATCACTAAGCATTCAAAACCTGAGAAAACATAGAAGAATCTGTCAACGAAAATGTTGGTGAAATCATAGGTTTAGTAAGTATTAAACGTTGTTTTTGAACCACAAGATTTTGTATTTCCATAACGTAGATTATCCAAATCATTTGCATTCCAAAAGTGTTGTTATACGCGAGCACTCAATTATCAAAACTTAACCAATGTTACCCCATCACACAGTGCTAGAACCCACACTAAAACACAAAAATATATTTCATCCGCATAACGGTAGCGAACCGTCCGAATGAGGGTTTGTTAAACCCGTATGGCCACACAATATAAGTTCTCGCTTACACCCTGCAAGTGTAACTAATGATAATCGAATTGAGGCATTTTTGTTCTAACTCGCACGTGGAATGTTTGTTTTCACACTTGTGTTCAAAACATAAAAGTAAGTAGTACAAGATGTAACAAAGTATATGTTTTCTCAGCCCACGATTTAAAAGTATAAAAGTTGTTGAAAAGGTGGGACTATGATCTCACCTTGAGCGCGAGAGTTAATAAAGTACTTCAACAAGTAAACGCGTGCAAAGACAAAGCTAGTCTCGACCTAAACATATAGGTTATATCAATATCGGTAAGCACAAACGGTCAAAGATGTTCAATTAGTCCTATGGCTCGTTACGACTCGATTATATTAACATGTGAATCAACTAGTCAAGTTTCATGCAAGTTACAAGTAATTAATCATGTTAGAAAGGTTGCATAAGTATTTGGTTAAGTTTGACAAAAAGTCAAACTTGGTCGGGTCAAAGTCAACGGAAAAGTCAACGGGGTCGGGTTGGGTATCCGACAATTTTTCTAAGTTATATAATCATATATGAGCATGTTGGCCAAGTTTCATGTTAATCGGAGGTCCGTAGCATAGCAAACATTTTACGTCAAAATATCAAAGCAAACAGCCCATTTTAGTGTATCAGGACGGCGTCCCAATTGTCAGGACGGCGTCCTGATATGAAGAGTGGGACGGCGTCCCAATTGTCAGGACGGCGTCCCAATATGAAGGGTGGGACGGCGTCTAGGAGGTTGGGACGGCGTCCCAAAAGGCTTACAGGTCCTGTTTGCAGAAAACACAAGGCACGAGCCAAACTTCAATCAATCCTAGTTTATGATCCGCAAACAATCAAGACATGTATTTTATATCACCGGAAAGCTCTTTCGACAAGGAACACAACTAGATACATTTCCTAAATCAAATTTATCATTTTAGACAACAAAAATCTCGTCGAAAGTTCGTTAAACGTTCCAAAACAAGGTTTCAAGTTCATCAATTGCAATTCAAGTTTCGGGAATCCAATTTATACATATGATATGCCGTTTTGAAGGTAATGAAACATGTAATACAACTAAACACTTACTAACAACATTTCATGGCATTCAAATCATCAAAAGTTCATTTAAAGTCTATCAAACTCTAACGAAAATTCACAAAAATCAATAGTCATGAGTTTGATGTTTCCTTAATCAACCTATACATCAAAACGAAGCTAAAGATACTAGTAACACTTTTAAAACATGTACTTTAACAATCTAACAACATTTGATCATCCAAAATCAAGGATTTAGCAAGTAATTTTCATATTGAACTAGTTACACCAAAAACAACGAATCGAGCATACAAATTACATACACGACATCACAATGAGCCATAGACGCTAATTAACAACTTTATAAGTCAAGAACACGAATTTAAAGAAATCTAGTGTTTTAGAAATGTTACCCAAATGAGATGAAGTTGGTACCAAAACGAAGAGGAAGTTGCAAGGAGCTCAAATATGTAATTTGTTTTGCAAAATACCCGCTAGATCATAAATGGATGATGAATCTTTGTGTTTGGAGTTAGAGAGAAAATGGAGGAAGTAATAAAATGGAGGAGGTGATAATGAAAGGGTGGAAAGGGTTTGACCCTTTGACCTAGTCAAAGGTTTGAACCCTTGGCAAGTTTGGTCCCTCAACTATGAATCGGGTGCGGGAATTAACCGAACGAATTATTTTAAATTTCACGGGAGTACGGGAGATATTAAAATCCGATAACGAGAATATTTAAAATGTTACTTAACAAAGGATACGAATCCAGATACGAAGGGTATTATTTAAAAAGAAAAAGACGGGCGTTAAAATAATTTAACGGAAAAATGCGGGATGTTACAAAGTCGACTACAAATCCATCCCCAATACATCTAGAATTGGTGATGACTGATCGGTTGATCCATTCAGGTGACGCTTCTTTCAGAGCTCAGTAGGATATCCATATCGGAATAGCTGTCGGAATCCGAGGAACTTGAACTAGTGGCGAGTTCCATTTCGTTCAATTGCGTAAAGGGTTTTTTGATATGAAATGATTTTTGGATATTGGATGATATTCTAATTACATAGAATATCTATATATATAGAATAAAAGATTTCATAGATTACGGAGGAATTTACGAAATATGTCAGGAAAAGTTTACAGTAACAGATACGCTAAGATATATGAATTTAGCAGATACGCTAAGATATGAATTTTTTCTATACACTAATCATGCAATTAATGCAGTAACATGTGTCTAGACTAAGAATGATAAGCAAGTAATTTCCTAAGGATGATAAGCGGATGATTTTCGACACAAAATGATAAGCAAAACTTTTGACATGCAGACACGGTCGAAGTCCAGACTCACTAATGCATCTAAACAACTATCAGTTAGACACACTAATGTAAGACCTGGTTCGCTAAGACCACCGCTCTGATACCACATATAACGAACTGTCCTAATCCATAAGGACGAATATAATAACATATGATTTCATTGCGAGGTACTTGACCTCTATATGATACATTTTACAAACATTGCATTCGTTTTTGAAAGACAAACTTTCATTCCATTGAAAGTTGACGGCATGCATACCATTTCATAATATAACCAACAATAAATGACTTAATAATATTCTTGATGAACTCAACGACTCATGCAACGTCTTTTGAAATATGTCATGAATGGCTCCAAGTAATGTCTCTAAAATGAGCAAATGCAGAGCGGGAGATTTCTTTCATACCTGAGAATAAACATGCTTTAAAGTGTCAACCAAAAGGTTGGTGAGTTATTTAGTTTTTCATAAACAATTATTTCCATTATTTTAATAGACCACAAGATTTTCATTTCTATTTCTCATAAACATCATCTCATATCAGGCATTTCGCAAACTGCATAGAGATAAAAATCATTCATATGATGAACGCCTGGTAATCGACCTTAACAAGATGCATATAGAATATCCCCATCATTCCGGGACTCCCTTCGGACATGATAAATTTGAAGTACTAAAGCATCCGGTACTTTGAATGGGGCTTTTTGGGCCCTATAGATCTATCTTTAGGATTCGCGTCAATTAGGGTGTCTGTTCCCTAATTCTTAGATTACCAGACTAAAAGGGGCATATTCGATTTCGATCATTCAACCATATAATGTAGTTTCAATTACTTGTGTCTATTTCGTCAAACATTTATAAAAGCGCATGTATTCTCAGCCCAAAAAATATATATTGCAAAAGCATTTAAAAAATGGAGCAAATGAAACTCACTATACTGTATTTCGTAGTAAAAATACATATGACGTCATGGAACAAGTGTAGGGTTGGCCTTGGATTCACGAACCTATATCAGTTATATATATTAAAACATATAATGAAATTCAAATAATTCCATCTATTAATTATATAGTATTTATATATTTAGTGTTGTAGTTTATATATATAATTTGTACTAAATTCTAATATATATTTTATTTATATTTTATATCTTATGTTATATATGTATGTATTTTATATATATATAATAGAAATGTTAATATTTTTAATATATAATTAGGTAATATTAATATAATTATAGTATAAGTATATCTTTATATACAAAATATTTATTTGTTATAATAATATAATAATAATAATGATAATGAAATTTTAAATAAAAAGGTAGTTTTAAATAATGAAAATTTTAATAATAATGATACTTTTGATAATACTAATAATTTTAATGAAAATAAAAATGTAAATTTTAATGAAAATAAAAATGTAAATTTTAATAAAAATGATAATTTCAAAAATAATGGTTCTTTTAATAATGGTAATAATAATAATAATAATAATAATAATAACTATAATATATATAATATTTTTACTAATAATGATAATAATAATAATAATAATAACAATAATAATAATAATAACAACAATAATAATAATAATAACTATAATATCTATAAAAATAATATTTTTTACTAATAATGATAATAATAATAAATAATAATAATAATAATAATAATAATAATAATAATAATAATAATAATAATAATAATAATAATAATAATAATAATAATAACAAAAATAATAAAACTACCTTTAAAAGTCTTTCCAAAAATGAATGCCCCAGACCAGGCTCGAACCCACGACCTCTCATTCAAGCCAACACACCCTTAACCATTACTCTACCTCTTATTTTCTGTTTTAAATTCCTAACTCGAATCTATTTAACCAAATATTTGCCTGTGTCCATTTAAAAATCCATTTAACTCATATACGGCCCAACAAGATGACCACGACCCAAAGCAAAATTTGTAATACGGTGGCCCAATAGAAATCAATTTGAATCATGACCCAAAAGGAGAAATAAGGCACGGCTCAAAGGAATTCCAAATAAAAATATAACAGCTCAAAAGTTTTATCAAGTGGGGTTTTATATAATGAGATTGTACGTCAAAAAATAAATAAATAAATAAAAAGAAACACGCAAAGTCAGTTGATTTCATCAATCATTAACATTCTTTCATTAACCCCACACTGCGATATTGGAGTTTAATATCGCGTTTGTTCCCACGAAGACAGATTTATATTAGCTGTAGCAATGGAGGTTTCAAAGTGGTATGATGAAGGTAATTTTACTCGACAACAGGAAGAACACAAGGTGATGTTCTGGGACTGTTTACAGCGAAAAGAAAACAAGAGAAAGGTACCCGTTCAAGTATGTATGTATATCTGTAAATATTTATATATTAATTAGTGGTTTGTAGTGGAGATCATTGGTGCTTGCAGGTTTTCAATGGTGGTTTGGGTTTGACAAAAAAAATTTGTACGTATAACTTGAACTATAAAAGATGGTTGCTTGGGTTGAATCAACCCGTAACTGAAATAGTAACAGTGAACTGTTGCAGGTTTGCGTTTGAAGTCAAGCAATAAAAAATATGTATATGTAGCAGTTAGTGGTGATGATATGGTGGTGGTCTCTCTTGAGTAATTGTAGCAGCTAATCACGATGGGGCTGTAGTTGTGTCGATGGTGAGTGTTTGTATGGTGGTGGTTCGAATGGATTATAGAAACAGTAAACGTAGAATCAATCTTGGGGTGTTTTATTTAATGAGGGTGGTGAAGATGGTGGTTTCTGGTTCTTAATGGTTGTAAGTTAGACACGAGTAACAGTAAACCGAATCAGAAACAAGTGCAGTAGCATTCTTCATTCATGGTGTTTGAAACAAACAAAAACAAATATGATATCATAACAGTAACAGTAAGAATAAGAATATAGCAGCATGATTTCGAGCAATAAGTTTAAATGGTGTTCGGTTTGGGTTCCAATCGAACTTGAAACAAAAGAAGTAGTAGTTAACATGGGTTTGTTGATGGCGTTTTACAAAGAGAGATGGAGAGAGAGAGAGAGAGAGGAAAAGAGAGATGAAGAGGAAGGTGGAAGGTTGAAGGTGATTGTTGATCAAGAATGGTGGTGTTAGTATGATGGTTGTGGTGATTGCTTTGTCGACAGAAATAGAAGTGAGTTTTGGTGATCGATGGAACTAGAACCCAAAGAAAACGATTTATAGCAAGCAGATGATGATGGTGTTGGGTTAATGATTTCATGAAAGTGATTGAAGTGGTAAAGTGGTGGTTACGAAAAAGGAAACAAGAGCGAAAGAGGTTCAAGGTAGTGTACCTGATGAAAGGTAGTGACGATGGTTAGGGTGGTGTGATAGCCGATGGTTATAGATGTATAGGCGGTGATCAAATGAAATTAATGGAAATAGGTGATTCAAGCATAGTGGTGATTGAATTGAGTTTGGGTGTGATTCTCTGTTATGCAAAAAGAGATGGGCAAGTGGGATCTAAATAAAGAAAAAAGAAAACAAAAGAAAACAAGTGGTGATGGGGTAGATCAAAACATAAATTCAGTAAGATGCATATGTGGATATATATACTCCGTATGATATAATATGTGAGGGAAGAAAACAAGAATATTAAATCATTTAATAATAATAAATATCATTCAAGAACTAAAAACGTGCATCTACAGCATAGCCATCAAAACATTTGTAATATTGTGCCGACAGTTTTCACGGACTGTGTATCGTGCGCTATTTGAAATCAGTGGCTGATAAAAGTCTTCGAAAAAATCCCAAATTTTTAGATTAACTATATTTATTTATTTTGGTCATTATGATATAAAATTCGATCCTTAATTTGTTAAATAAAAAATACATCAACTGTCCCTCTCATTTCTGGGTAAAATATAAAAAAGTGTTAAGACTTAACAAATAGTTCCTAAATACATTTTTAGTAAGCCTAAAATTTATAGAACTCATTTCTGGATCACCGTTTATTTTAAAATCATATAAGTTAGAATTTAACTTGCTTAATATCAATCGGAACAATAATTGAGTATTACAATCATTTAGTATTTATTTTTAATATACTTTATTTATATATAGAGATATTTTTAAATAATAATTATTAATATATCATATCTCATAACAAAAACATTTAATGTTTCAAATTATATTTCCAATTATTATTTATATATACACACATATCTATTTACAAATAGTTGTTCGTGAATCGTCGAGAGCAGTCGAAGGTCAATTGAATATATGAAACAGTTCAAAATTTTTGAGACTCAACATAACAGACTTTGCTTATCGTGTCGGAAATATATAAAGATTAAGTTTAAATTTGGTCGGAAATTTCCGGGTCGTCACAGCAAGCGGTAAAATGGACGTGCGGGTATCTTATTTGGAAAAATCGGAACCAAAAAATATTTTCCAATAAAAGTTGGAATCCTTCGGTGGCTGTAAATGAGATTCAAGTACTTTCATTTGATTGGATTGCGAAGCGGTGCAAACAGAGAAATTTCGATTGGCACAATTGGTTATTTAATCCTCAATCTTTGTTCATGTAATTAGAGTCGCGATGAATAGGTTGCGATGCATATCGTATCATTTAGATTCGAGTTTAGGGCTGATCCCCTAATAATCTCTTTGTACATATTTTGTGAGTAAATAAAAGTAATTTGCCTTTCAAAAAAAAAAATTCCTTTTTTTAATTTAAAAGATCATTAATATTATATATTTTCTTATATTCATTTTAAAATACATATATATCATATAATATAATATATAATTAAATATATATATGATTTGTCATATATCTCTTAAAAAATTGACGTATTAATGAAAATATGTATTAAATTATATCCTCTTTAATTTATCTAACAACTTTATACTCATAATCTCAATCATTGAGAATTATATTATACCTATATCTAAAAGACATAGATGAAATGAATAGTAACCAGGGGTAATTCCGAATTTACACTTTTTTTTAATCAGACAAAAAACCGTACCTTCTGGAACCCTCTTCACATACAACCCCTCTCTTCCCTCCCTCCAGACCTTTCCTCCCACAGCTCTCTCAAACCCGTCACCCACCACCGTCGGCAGGAACATCGCCACCAGCGCCGCATCTACCGAGTCCACCTAATCAATTTCGGTAACCAAGAACCGATACCTTTGAAGACAACTTCGCCATACTCATCCCCGGTATTGCATAGTCTTCACTGTTAGGGTTCATTCGAACTATATTAATTTTTTTTTAAGATTCTCAATTGCTTCTAAACCCCTTTTGCTGTTGCTATCAGGTATTTCACATCTCTATTTACAATTTTGTTGTTAGAGGTTGTTTTTATAAAAAAAATTTCATCATTTGTGTCATCATAACCTATTAAGCAGACATTGATTTCTTAAGAAGAGGTATCATATTATTCCCAATTGATGAATACTAATTTTGTTTTGCTGCATAAATTTAAGGTTTTTTTTTTCTTTTTTCAGGGAAAAAAATTGCACTAGCTAGGTTGTGCTCATATGCAGTTTTGAACCTATTTGGTAGTTAACAAAAATGGTGTGATCGATGTTCAGGAGGTTTGAAGTTCTTACTTCTTTTCGCTTCGGTTGACATGTATGCAACTAAATGAAGGTTTGTGTGATATTTAATTTTATTTTTGGTAGTTTATACCACAATGTTTTAAGATCAATGTTAGTGATAGCATTTTAAAAGTTTGGTTAGGACAGCAAGATTGCGAACAATGAACATAATTACGGACAGAACACTTAAAAGGGACATACATGTAATACCTTTCCCTTGAGTTAACTTATAGTCTTGACTTGTCTATATTAGGTTGACACAAAAGAAATGCCACAAACAGATTTGTAAGCGACGTTTTTGAGCGCGAACAATGTTTCAAGATCAATGTAAGTGATATCGTTTTGAAAGTTTGGTCAGGACAGCAAGATTGCAGACAATGAACATAATATCGGACAGAAGACTTAAAAGGGACAAACAGGTAATAACTTTTTCTTGAGATACTTCAAGCGTGGTTATGTTGAAACATTGAAGGAACTGGAGAATTATTTCCTAAGGTATACATGTATTGAATTGGTTGAAATAGTGAAGGAACTGCAATTAAGTAGTCCCAGGCATCAATTTTTTTTTAACGATGTTCCAGGCATGAGTTGGTTGAACTTGAATGAAAGTTGATGTATGTGTTTATATTGACTGATGATTCTGAGTCCTTTTATAGCGTTTGTTGCTAATTTATTTAGAAGGATCCTTTTAATTTGTTCTGCTGTTGCTATATGATGAGAAATCTTTGTTTAAAAGGGTCATTTTAGTTTAGAAGGGTCTTTTTGTAGTGGTTGTAACAGATCTCAGAGGTTAACAAGTATCTGTTCAAAGGGTCCTCTTAATCGCTGTATTTTGAGATTTGGGTGTATATTGGCATTTAGTTGAAGAACTGGGTCATTTATATTACTGCCATATTTTTTTCGTCTGCTACTGCTATATGATGGTTTTGCTTTTTTGTTATGTTTTTATGAAGATAATTATAAGGTCTACAGTTTGGTGTTGTTGGTGTCAGAATTTTATTTTTGATGCTAACTGTCGATTTTGTTTGAATTTGCATTAGACAAAAATGATGAATAGTACCGTGGGTATAAGGATTTATAGAATTGTATACTTGAAATAATCGATATTTGCAGATCTTAATAACATACTCTTTAAATGTAGGATTATGATGAGGCTGCTAGGCTTCGTGATTTGGTCAAATCATTTAAAGAAGAGGAACCTGTTTTACGTTTATGCGATTTAATGAGGAAATCTATTGCAAATGAAACGTTCGAGGTACGCAAGATGTTTTGTAATCTTTACTAAAACAACGTTTAAACATATGTTAAACGTCTTCGGAGGAGTCCCCGACGCAAAGCGAGGGCTCCTCCACTACTTGTATTTCATAAAATTAAAAAATATTCAAATAAAAAGGCAAAAGATAGTGGATGATGACATCACAATGTTGTCATCATAACGTCATCAGAAGTACTGCCCCTTCCACTGAGGCCACTCCCTATTGGAAAGTGAAGGCAGCCGTTAAACATTGTGGAGTGATAACATAGATAGTGAGCAACTAGTCAAGTTGCTCGCCAGTTGCTACTGCAACGGAAGCCTTGCGAAAAAAGTGGATCCCATATTTTTTTTTATTTTTTTTATTTTTATCTTTGTATCATTTCCTTGATCACTTGTACATTTTATAATTTATGGGTATTGTTTAGTGATAGATATGGAGTGTTTAGTTAAAAGAATGTTAAAAGTTTTTATTGCGATTTGATGCTGATGTAGAAGAGAGAAGTTCTGTTAAGGACTGTTAAAATAAAGAATGCGAGTAATAGTATATATGGTAATTTACATTGTGACCCCTATGTATTTAACATGTATCAACCTCTCTTTTAACTATCATATATATATATATATATATATATATATATATATATATATATATATATATATATATATATATATATATATAGGGTGAGGATCCATGGAGAACCAAAGGTAGAAGAGAACCCAAGGAACTCGTACAGATTGAGTCAATCTGCTGCAGATTGACTTTTTTTTTTGCAGTTTTTTTTTCTGTGCAGATTGACTTTTTTTGTGTGCAGATTGACGTTTTTTTGCAGATTGATTTTTTTCTGTGCAGATTGAGTTTTTTTTTGGGCAGATTGTGTCAATCTGCGTTTTTTTTTTTTGCAATTTTTTTTTACAGATCGACTTTTTTTCTGTGCAGATTGACTTTTTTTGTGCAGATTGAGTCAATCTGCGTGCAGATTGATGTTTTTTTACAGTTTTTTTTTGCATACTGACTTTTTTTTCTGTGCAAATTGACTGTTTTTTTTTCAGATTTTTTTTTCCATAGATTGAAGCTCAATCTTCACATAGATTGAAGTTCAATCTATGAGTTCTATGGGTTCTCCACATACTCTAGTTCTCTAGGGATCTTTTCACTATATATATATATATATATATATATATATATATATATATATATGTACTGTTTTTGTTAAGTACTTTTTTAAATTGCCATGTATAATATAATGTGAACTTCTTATGTCAGTAATCACTCATACTCCATCTTATACTTATCTTTTATTTGTGAATTTGTCTAATGAAAACTTCTAAAGTTATCATTAATATGCATAAATGTACCGTATATAATAGTTAATGCTGACTTTATGATATGATTATTCAAATGTACAATATATTAATGTATGTTAACGAAATTCCTTAGAACCGTTGTTAGAAAACTCTAATTTTCATCTACGAGTATATATATTCTTAATATTAAAGTCAAAATGCAATTCTTGTTAAAGTCATAACATGGTTCAACACTTGGACGTTAGAATCATAGCGTGTATTTTATTAAGTAGCCCAAAAACAGTAGCAAAGCCCATATTCAGTTCTTCAAACGAATATTTGCGTAATATCATGGGTTTAATGAATGTTTCTAATTATTATCGTATTTAATTTAATTCAATGCATATTTAATATATAACAATTTTTTTTTACATCAGTTTGGGATCACCTAGAGAGACTTAATCACCATGCGTTCATTTACCGTAGTTGCATAACCCTTCCCCAACTACTGCACTGGAGGAAACCCGAATCAATCCGAGGGCATGACCGGTAAAACCCCCTCTCCCCGCTGCCCCCACACTAAGCGAAAGGCGACCTGAGTGAATATTTCAGGTCACAGATAACATTAAATGCAATGTTGCAGCCCAGCGAAGTCGAACTCTTGACCTCTCGCTAATATTTAATTTATATTTAATATTAATATATAATATTTAATTTATATTACTATATTAACTATTAGACAAAAATGATGAATAGTACAAGGGGTATTTTCGTCATTTCCAATTTTTTTTTTGCTAAATTCCATTTCACCAAAAAAAAAAAAAAAATCCCTCCACACTTTGTTCAAAAATTAAAATCGCCTCCCCAAATAAGGGGGTAAAGTGTCAAATCAACATTTTCATAAAAAATCTTAAATAAACCTACCCAAATATTCAACGGGTCATATCTTCTCGCTCGCAACGAGTTAAATTTTTTCGGCACCATTGTTAAACTCGAAATAATTTTACGAACACAATGTCACTAACTATACGCAAAACGGATTCTTTTTTCAAAAAAAGCTAAATATTTGGAGTACTTTTCATACACGTTGATTTTTCAATCGCAGGCTCCGTAACTATTTTTATCTATTAACAACAAACACATATGGGTCTTATTATTATTTTTTAATTATTTAGTGATTTTTTGGATATATCTCAGTAAATCTTCTACTTTTAAATCATACGAAGTGTTAATATAAGATAACGGCTTAATTGCGTTAAATTTTTAAAAGTCAACAATCCCATAGCGAAACGCGGAGATACACATATATTGTTAATTTAAAATAACATTTGAATCTTTGACGGGTTACACCTATTAGTTCGACTCGAGTTGCGCTTCAATGACATTATCGTTAACCACGAAATAATTTTACAAACTAAACGCAATAAAATACATTGAAAACCGAATTCTCGGAAGCGAGGGTTCGAAAACTAGTTTGTATTAATGGGATCAAAAGCGATTTCAAATACTATGGTCGACACCAAAACAAATATGTTGTCCATTTTGCATGCAATTTGCAACGTTGACACAAACCATTGTCACAGAGTTGCTATTTTGTAAGATTAATCAATGTCTTTCGTGTATGTATGAGGTTGATAGGTTGCTATATCACTCAACCAAACTATCGTAATCTTTTATACGACCTATCGCTCTCGGCATCAATCTAAACGCATTTTCCTCAAGGTTTTATTTTTTTTAAACAACTTGGCAAGGATAGGGGTACAAATGGACGATAAAACTTTATCAAATAATCACCAAAGATGATCTATCTAGAGTAAATGCATCCAAATATATATAAACCGTAATTAGTTGTATACTAGTATTGGAATTGGATCCGGTTTAACTCAAATCCAATCCGCCCACTAACTTCCTTGATAGTTTATAAAGTGTATCATTGTGTTAGTAATTATGTATTACTAAATAATCATAACATTAGTTGTTAATGAAAATTAAGTTAGAACTTAATTGGGAGTTTCAAGTTTTAATTACTTGAAAAATGATCATTAATCTATTGATTAATGTAAACCCTTTCACTTGCTTGATGGTTATATATGATAACTATATAAAGGAGATACACACATAGTGGTATTACACACTAAAAAATACACACATACTAAGAGAAAGAGAGAGGTGAACAAGATAATGTTCTTGTCATGTTTGTGTATATTCGAGGCAAACAAGATATGAGAATCTTAGGTTGTGAACCACGAAAGCTTTCCGTTTGTGATTGCTTTTCTCGACCGGTGATCTAAACAATCGATCCTTTCCGTTTCCGCTACATGTATTCGGGTACGTTCTGAATTCTCTAATTACTACATTGGTATTAGAGCCATATGTTTATTTCCCGGTTACATGTTAAATTCATTTTGGTTAATTGATGTTGCTTGAGTTTTAATTTGTTTCTTAACTCATGGTTAGTATGTTAAACTGGCGACATGATTGCGTACATACAAACTAATACGAAGTATAGTTTAGTACAACATATTTTTTTCACTGAGTGTATGATATATGTGATTATATGTGTTTCACGTTTGTATTATAATTACACATGATTTATGGTCTACTAAGTCCACCAATAAATTGATTATATCGTATGATCAGAACATGTTGTTTTTGTAAATATAATACACTGTAATATGTTGTTACGCATTCATGTATTATTATTGTTTGCTTGAACATGCATTTGATTGAAAGGAATATAAATGTAATAGTGATATTGTTAGTGTCGGAACTTGAACTCAAAGACAGATGGGGCGAATGCGAAAATTTAATAAACTTTTTATTTTCAGCGGGGTAAACACTAATAAAAACCTTATTTTTTCAGTAAAACATTTATTTTTTTAGTGTAAAATATTTTTATCCGTAAAATCCAGGTGGGGCGGATACCCCCTCTGGGTTACTCTAAGCTCCGCCCCTGGATATTGCATAAGTACAAGTATGAAGCGCCATGCATATTTTTTTGCTTTCTATGATATGTATCTATTTGTTTTATAAAGTTTGAAAAATATATATGGATGTATTTATTTACGATATATGTGTTTGTGCATTCATAATAATAATTAATAATTAATAATTAATATGATGAAAAAAGGGTTTAAATGAATATGTTTCAACCTCCTTTTAAAATGTTTAAATACATCTATCTATCTATCTATCTATCTATCTATACAACCTTATAAATCTAGGGAGTGAGTCTGACGTGTCGGCTCCTCTTTAATCTTCTCATTAACTTGATGATGTGTAATTTATTTATTGGTTCAAATTTAAAATACTAATGACATGTTAATCCACGTTGTCCAAAATTCAAAAAATTAAAATCACAAATCAGGTTTTCAACCGATTCGCAATTAGGGTTCCACAATAATTCACATTTTTCTCCCAGGCAACCCTAATCTTTCTTCTACTACGTCTGCATCCATCTCCTGCAAACCAATACCTGGATTGGTTAAACAGGAAACCACAATCAAATTAATCTCTCATCTCTACATCGTCGCCATCTCCATTGTTATTTGGTTCGCTCTTGATAGATCTTCTCAATAGCCATCTTTGGCCGAATCGCCGTCCATCAGCATCATCCGATAAATCCATTTCTTCAAGTAGCATATGAAGTGCAATCTTAACCTATCGAATCGGCAAGAAAGGCAATTCAACGATGTATAACGGACGGAATCATTTTTGACGAACTGCAATTTCCCTACCAGTTTGTTAATATCAACTTCCTTAACGAATGTAACTACAGGTTTGTGATTATCCATGGACGAAATTTTTAATTTTTTTTTCCAGTTTGTTATTAGGTTTATCTATTAATTTATTAAATTTATTAGTTTTTTTTTATCCGTTAATCTTCCAGATTTATGGTATTATGTTAAAATTAATCTCCCAATTTTCATAAAAATAGTTGTTATTTGTTTATTAATTGGATAAGTACTAATCTAAATCTGAGTTGTTGTTTGTTTTTTTTTTTTTTTTTCAAATCTCTCCTCTAATTATACTGTTATAAGGTGCACGCGTTGTTTGTTGTGACTTGTGAATGACTAAGTTTAAAATTTAAATTGGTGAGATTGAGGATTGCTCCTGATCAATCACTTGTATAGTCATATATGATGTATGATTTTAGTTCTATGAAAGGTTTGTTATTCCTTCATTCATTATTGTGATACGTTTTGGTTAATTACCTGCATCTAATAAAACTAGATTATAATATCATTATATTCTCGAGTCTTTCACATTAATATCTTTTTTTATTGCTTTAATCAGTTTACTCATAACTTCATGTATGCTCTTCTCAATCTTCTTCATACAGTAACAAATTTGCTACTACCTCCGTCCCACTACAAGTGTCCACTTACTTTTTGCACACAGTTTTAGGAAATCCCACTAAGTCCATTCTCAACCAATCAGAAATCTTCTCTCTCCAGAATAACCTCTTCTTATTGGTTGAAACACAAAGTGGACACTTGAAATGGGACATCCCAAAATGGAAATGTGGACACTTGTGGTGGGACGGAGGGAGTATTATTCATTTTGCCTTTGGCCAGTGACAGGTATGTACATCCTTAAACCTCTTCAATCAGATCTATGAAAACCCTTAATATTGGTGTGTTAACTCTTGGTTTTATGAAATGATTATTGTTCTTTTTTGTTTTATAGGTTCGACTTTAAGCAATCACATTGTCTCAAATTTATGCCTAACTATAGGTCTATAGCACTCGATGCAATCTATTGCAAGGTTCATTCGGTAGTAGTTTGGTAGTTTGTTAATTACCGAGTAATTGTTAAGGTACTGTATTTGATGACTATAACTGTTTTTAGCTCTATTTAGTTGTACTTTTCTTGGATTGTAGAGTATTGAAGAAGCTTGAGATGGATAACCAGTATCAGTCATGTTGAGGTATTTTTTATCCAACAATGAATTTTTTTATCTTTTTTTTTACTTTGATCTTTGTGTATGGTTTAATGTTTGATTACCTTTTTAGTGATTTTAAGCTACTGTCCATTTTTTATTGGTTCATAACAATAAGGGCTGATGACATGGAATTCCAGGTGGCCAAAATTTCAAATCCATTAACCCTAAATCGGTTTCTATGGTGTGTTTTGCTTATCGGTGTTTTTTTATATAGGTTTACCCATTGTGACCCAAGTCTATTGTGGCCGTTACCTATATTAGCCATTGTGTAACCATTAAGTAGGCTCAATCAGCTCTGATGTGGTGCTGTGCAGTGCTGCCTTGGATATAATCTTTAATGTGTTTGGACATGAGATTCTTACTACTTTAATGGGTTTTTGTCCAGGTAAGTGTTTTCATATTAGAACGTACATTCCACCTAAAATAAATATTAGTATGGGTCATTATTGATGTTGCTATTTGGATCTGGGTCAGTTTTAGCTCATAAATATTAGTATGGGTCACTCTGCCAACATTGAAGTTTTGGCTCATAAATATTAGTATTAGTATGGGTCATTATTGACGTTGCTATTTGGAACTGGGTCAGTTTATTTTATTAGCATTGGGTCATAAATATCAGTATGGGTCATAAATATTAGCATTGGTAACCCTCTTTAGTTTACCTATTTGACCATGTAAATCAGTTATCTATCTTTTCTCATGCTTCTGTCTATTTGATTGTTGCTTCTGTCTATTTCAAGCTTTATAATTAAATAAATGAACAGAGGCGAAAGCAGGGTCCAATATATTCAACGGAAAGGGCGTTTTAAAGTTCCTCTGAGACTGTTAAATCTGACAAGGTAAGATTTTTTTATCTTGCAACTACCAGGTGCTATTTTTGTTAGGGAACTTCATCTACTACACTGCTAAAGAGTCCGAGTACTTATGACTCTTAATCATATTTTGTAGTTGTAATGTTGAAATGTACATTGCAAAACATTCTTTAACTAGACAACTTTTTGTTAATTTTTCCTTAGCATATTGTCATATGCTTTTTGTTATTAATAAATTCAAATAAGTAACGGAAACAACAACTTGATGCTTGCTTTTCATATCGGGCTTTAACATTTTCTGCTAATCCAGTAGGCTGCAAGTTGGTTTTGTTTTCTCTTGTAACATCCCGTTTTTCAGTTACGCGTTATTTTAGACGTCATTCGAATTACGAGGCATGTAACCGTATATTCGGATCCCAAATAAAGTTTGAGTTGATGTTCTAAAACCTTACCATTGGATAGTAAATCTCATTACGTTTCCAACGATATTTGAATCATCGAAAACGGAGTTACGGTTTGAAAGTTACGACCAAAACAAGTTCCAGTTTCAGTCTCAGTTCATTGGGACGCCGTCCAGCCATTTTGGACGCCGTCCAAAAGGCCTGACGGGCCAGCAGCTGCAATTTACTTAAATTAAAAGGGGTACTTTGGTCTTTTCACTTGTGGACGGATTTGTGGCTTTAATATCAGTTTTAGATCCACTTTTGGATCATTTTCACATCCAAAACTCTCTCATCTTCAAACCCTAGAGAGAGGAAGAGTTTTTAGAGAGGGAAAGCTCCATTTGGAGAAGAAGGAGGTTGTTTCGGGTTAAGGTGCAAGAGTTAAGGTTGTTCACCTCGTTCACGGCTACGTTTTGGTAGTGTTGGTAAGCTCTAACTCCGAATTTAATTGTTAAGATTCTTGTTCATGTTTAGGGTTTGAGCTAGTTTGGGTTATAAACCCCATTTCTCATGAAATTGAGGGTTTTTGTTATATGTATTGTGTAAGTAAACCCGCTTATTGTGGGTTTAGGTTTTGAGGACGAATTTGGTCATGGTTTTGGGTGTAAATCACTAAGTTAGAAGTTTGTGTGTAACTTGATGTTCATAAGAACTTGTGTACTAGTCAAAATGGGTATTGACTTTGATTTGTGTCAAATTATATTTTGGGTCAAGATTTAATGAATCGAGTATATAAGTGTTTGATTCATGCGTTAAATGGTGTTTTGGAAAGTTAATCACTAGCCGTTAATGATTAAAGATGTTTTTGGGACTTATGTCAAAATAGGTTGACTTTGAATCGGGTCAAAATTGATAATGACACTAGTTTGATCAAATGGATGTTTAAACAATTGTGTTAAGCGTTAAATGACGTTTTTGAATGGAAGTAATCGTGGGAAGTGATTTTTGGTTTAAATGGCGTCAAGTATAATTTAGGTTAAATTGCACTTGTTTGAATAGGTCGGAATTACCACCCGTAGTGGTAATTGGTGAAGTCCACTTTAGGTGTCTAAATGGGCAATTTGTGGAAGTAGGTATAAACCCTTGGTTAAGGGTGTTGGAGTCGAATTTTCTTGTAGAAAATGTATGTTGATTTTGTATATATCTATATGCGTATTATAGGTAAAAGCTTGCTCGGTTGAGTTTGGAGGCGATTTATACTTTTGACTTGTGCGGGCATTTCAAGGTGAGTGGAATATTTATGTATGTATGTATATGATTTATTTGCCCGTATTAATTGTGCACATAGCCGTTTTGTGCACATGGTGTGAGTGATAGCCGCTATTAAGTGATGTCATAGCCGTTTTGGAACACTTTGGGGGAATACCATAGCCGTTTTGGGATACCTCGGGGTTAGCGTACCATAGCCGTTTTTGGGCGCTAATCAAATAGCCGGTTCTTACTCATACGATGATCAAGTGATGCCATAGCCGTTTTGGAACACTTAGGGGGTGATGCCATAGCCGTTTTGGAACACCTCGGGGGTTAGCATACCATAGCCGTTTTTGGGAGCTAACGGTTGTTATGAACACCGATGACTTGTTCGCGAGGTCATTCCCTTGCGATATTGGTTAACCATGGTTTATACTTGTTGATGTTTAGCATTTCATTATTATTATGATTATTATTATTATGCTAATGATGTTGCTAGTGGTACAATTTGACGATACTAGCTATTGATTGCTTATAGCTATTGATACGAAAGGGTATGTGATTATTTTATACATTGTATGAGTTCGTGGATGCGAGTAGGTAAATTGTATATGCATGTACATATTTATTTTACTAACTAAGCTATATGCTTACCCTCTCGTTGTTTACCTTTTTACAAGTATTGTAAATTTGAAGCCAACTAGTTGTTAGACTAGATGCTTAGGAGCGCTTGGCTCGATAGGGTAACTTTTGGTTATATGAATGCGGGTTTAGGGATTTGGTAGTCCCCGGGATTATGCTCTTGGTATCGGGTTGGGTTGTAGAGTCCTAATCCGTCTAAAGATATAAATGGGTCGAAATTGCTACATTATTGTATATAACGGGTCGTTAGGGTCTCAAGGGTCATTGGGCCTATTTTGATGTCCAAACACTTCTTTTTTTTTACGTTTCGGATGTAATTAAACTTGGGTTAATGGTTATAAATCATTTTGGTGTTGTTTTGGAAGTGTTGATATAAAATGTGAAGGTTTTTGGGCTGATCAGACATAGGGACGCCGTCCAGATAGGCTGGACGCCGTCCAGTATAACTGGGCTGGGTGAGCTTTTGTCACAGATCTTTTTAGAACAACTGGACGCCGTTGAGCATACATATGCGCTACGGTTTAATTTTGCTGTTACGAACAACGAAGCAGAATATGAGGCTCTGTTAGCGGGTATGCGTATTGCGCATAAATTGAATGTTAAAATTCTGCACGCTTATGTGGATTCAAAGTTGGTATGTAGTCAAGTTAGCGGGGACTTTGAAGCACACGACATTGCCATGCAGCAATATTTATCGCTTGTTCATAACCTCGCTGACCAGTTTGAAGCTTTTCAAATCTTCCACGTAATGCGGGGGCAAAATAAGAAAGCGGATGCGCTTAGCAAATTGGCTGCTTTGGCTTTTGATCATCTGGGGAAGAAAGTTCTTATAGAAGAACTGCATGCGAAATCCATTGTTATGATGCCTTTGGTAGCACCTGTTGAGGAATCCAGCTCAACATGGATGACACCTATTATTGCTTTCCTGCGGGACGGCACATCACCTGCGGATTCCGTTGATGCGAAGAAGGTCCGCATCAAGGCACCGTTGTATGCTCTTGAGGGTGATGTCCTATATCGAAAAAATTATTTAGGGCCGCACTTAAGATGTATTGGTCCGAAAGAGGCAGAGGAGGTTATACGCGAGGTGCATGAGGGTGCATGTGCTCTTCATTCGGGGCACAGGTCTATTGTGTCAAAAATTATGCGGCTAGGTTATTATTGGCCCACAATGTACGCAAATACTGCGCGAATAGTTAAGCAATGCGAATCCTGCCAAATACATGCACCTATCAGCAGGGCACCTGCGCATCCAATGATACCAGTCTCCTCACCATGGCCATTCTGCAAATGGGCAATTGACATAGTCGGACCATTTCCAAAAGTCCGAGGTAATATTATCATTTATTTTATACCATATGCTATTTACGTCAGTATCTTACGCATACTATGCACACGCAGGAAACATCAAATTCTTGATTGTTGCGATCGATTATTTCACGAAGTGGGTTGAAGCGCGACCGCTGGCAACAATTTCGGGAAAAAGGGTGCGAAACTTTGTATGGGAAGACATTGTTTGTCGATTCGGCATACCAAACGAAATCGTTAGTGATAACGGTACACAGTTTGTGGGGGATCCTTTTCGTAGTTGGTGCGCAGAGCTTAATATTAAGCAGACTTTTACTTTCGTTGCGCATCGGCAGGCGAATGGCCAGTGCGAAGTCACCAGCCGGGATATAGTGGCCGGAATCAAAGCTAGATTGGGCCATGGCAGAGTTGGTTGGGTGGATGAACTACCTAAAGTTTTGTGGGCACATAGAACAACGCCGAAAGCAAGCACTGTCGAAACTCCGTTCAGTTTGGTTTACGGGTCAGAAGCTGTTGTGCTCGCAGAGATTGGGGTACCAACGTTCCGCATACAGAATTTTGACGAACAAAATAACTCAGAAGCTTTGCGGGAAAATCTTAATCTGCTTGAAGAACGCAGACTCTCTGCGGCGGTAAACGAAGCCAATAACAAGCAGAAAATTGCAAAGTACTACAATCAGCGTGTGCGTTCACGCTCTTATAAGTGCGGGGACTTAGTTTGGCGTCAGAATGACGCAAGTCATGCGAAGGATACTGGGAAATTGGGCCCCCGCTGGGAAGGTCCGTAAAGGGTAGCAAAAGCAAGCAACACCAGGGCATACCATCTCGAGACATTAGATGGAAAACCTGTGAAACGCACTTGGCACGCGACATTGTTGAAAAAATGTTATATGTAGCTGGATGGACCTGATCACTCCAATTTATTTTAGCACATTATTTTTTCTATGTATTTTCCGTCCGTTTGGATGTGTCGCGGTTGTAATCATTATTAATGCCAATTGAATATTTACTCGCGCATACTTTTATTGTTTATTTCTTTTTGTATGCGGTTCCTGCCTACTTAAGGGGTGTCCTCTAACCCCCGTGCGGCAGAAGCCTGTTTGGTTACAAGGCTAGACATTAACGGCAGGCGAAGGGAATTGGTTTTCCCCTAGCCAAGCGCCACGCAGACTAGATGGCTGCCAAGTCGACTTAAAAATACAAGCATTGGTTTGCTTGTGCGTAATTACTCTCGCATTGGTTTGCGTGAGGAACTCTTAAGCATAAAGGCATTGGTTTGTTTTTAGTTGCGTTGCTTACCATACAGCTAAAGTGCACCTCTAGCACATGACAAAGCAATAACGCAGTAGCTTTTGAGTCTAAGTTGTTTAAGGTAAAATTGCTAAAATGTTGGTTTATTTTACGCAGTACTTGCGTATGCGAATGAGTTTGTTAACTGTGCGCATAGGCATGCGGTTCATCTTTTGTTTTGATTCACGATATATAAACAATTAATAGATAACGCATGCATAACACAATAACGTATAATATAAACTAATGTTATTACAAATAAATCGTTTCAAGTGCCTGACCAACATGGGACTTAGGGCCTGTAACGACCCGGATTTTTCCGATCGTTTTATACTTATGAGATTAATATTTACATAAAATAAACCTTACCAACATGATAAGCAATCCAAACTGTTGAGACTTATGTTTTTGAAAAGAGTTTCACACAACGTTTGACCGTCCAATTTGACCGATGATATCACGAACTATATAACACACGATAATTATACGATTATGTATATGTACATATCTATACATATTTAACATGATTTAAGGATGGTTTAACATTTCATTGTGAACTAACAACAATGAGTTATAAGTATACTTTGAGACCACTAACTTAAGTTTTCAAAACGATAACTATATGTAACATTCTTTGACATATATACTTACAATCTATAATGTGTTGGTGATCTATGTCACCAATATGATTTAAGTGTAATGGGATTAATTTGTAACCAAAATAATCTTGATAAATATCGAACAAGTTTGGGGAAGTGTGGAGTGCACACTTGTTTGAACTTATCTTGATTATGACGGGGGTTCGGGGGCAGCGCCCCCGATAAGCGGGGTCCAAGGGGTGGCAACCCCTGGCGGGGTCCAAGGGGCAGAGCCCCTGGCTGGGGTCGAGCTGACCCAAAAATAAAAGCCCAGTTTTGAGCCTCTTTTACAGTTATAAACCCGTCCATATTTGAATTCTCGTTCCGATTCCTCAAAATTTCTACAAGTATATCTAGGGTATATGTAACCGTATCATACCCAGCTTCTATACATATTTACTATTGGTATATACCAACAATAAACTTCAATGATCAGCCACTAGACATGATGTTACATGTGGGAACCAGCCATTTAACCTCATGTGTGACTTTTGTGCAAGAAAACAAACTAAATCTCCTATATATCCATCCCATAATCATGCTATTTTGCACACACACACATAAAATTTCATTTCCAATTTTCTTTCAAGTTAATTCACTCCCTAATCTCTCTTCATTTACCTACTCAAGAACGTATCAATATAGTCATCCGATTTCAAGGAGATTACTTCCAATATTTCAATCCCACTCCACCACTCTTTTGATTCCAAGATTTTTCTTACCTTTTCCAGTAGCTTTGTCCAAGTAACTTGAGGTAGTAACCTTATTCATAACCTTATTCGATTCATATTTATATAGCTATTTGTCCAAGAACATAGTTTGAAGGATCTATTTAGTTTGCGAACAAGTTTGAAATCACTCAAACTATGTTTTTTTTGACTTGGTCGACGCCCGCTTGCAGCAGTCCTAGCTCTGTTTCTTTACGCACGGCCACTTGATATAAGTTAGTGGACCGGCGGGCTTGATCCGCAAACATGCCAAAAAAGATGAGGTCGTTTTGGATAAAAACATTGTGTGCTTGATTAAACGGCAGTGCGGCTAGTTGGTTGCGGAACTCAGCCGGGAAGATTTGTTGAAGGAAGGCGGATTGCTCTGCGGCGTTTTCCGCCGATGACTGGGTGAGCTGTGCCAAGTTTGCCAAACGGAAGCTACCGTGTGGCGGGGTTGGTGTAGACTCGGAGTCAAGGTGTATCGTCTTGTCTTTTGACTCGGCGGTAGCTTCGAGCTCCGGATTGACTCGCGATGGGGTGTGATGTGTCTCCTCAGTATGCTCTGCAAATTAGTAACTAGTTAGCACGAGGTAAATCGTAAGATGTTGCGCAAGGAAAGAGATGCTTACCGGTGATAGGAGGAAGGAGATCTGCGGATGCCGGGTCGACGGGGACAAAGTTGTCGTTCCGCATGTCCTCC
This sequence comes from Rutidosis leptorrhynchoides, assembly GCF_046630445.1. Lineage (NCBI taxonomy): Eukaryota > Viridiplantae > Streptophyta > Magnoliopsida > Asterales > Asteraceae > Rutidosis > Rutidosis leptorrhynchoides. The sequence continues at coordinate 677,792,242 of NC_092334.1, read as the reverse complement.
GCCTGTTTGGGAGTAAGCTTCTTCTTTTTCTGCTTGGCTTGGGTAGTGTCGGCAGCTTTGCGTTTATTGCCCGAGGTGGCAGGTGTTGGCTCCTCATTCTCACCAGTCTTTTCCTGTTCAAGCGGCTCATTGACATTTTGCTTGCGGAATGAAATGGCCGCAATGTCCTCCGCGGTGAGCACTTTCTTCATCTTCATCTCTGCAAACATGTACGCAATATTAGAACCTGTACGAATGCGCTAGTGGTTTTATATTTATATGCATTTGTACTATTCCTACCCTTGCCATTCGGTGCGACTATGGCCGGACGCAGGTTCTTCCATGACCAATGCGCGGATATGTTTCCTAACCGCAGCATCACATTTTCATATGAACGGTGCACCAGTTGTGTGTTGGCACACTCCGCCAACAGCTTTCTTTCGTGATCATCAAGGGTGGGGGTTTTGTTCACATCCTTTGCCATATTTTCGCACCAGATAAGAGTTTGCGGAAAACTGGCCGCAACAACAGTTTGGTCAATGAAAAAGAATGTTTCTTTCCATTGACCCGCATTCGATTTGGCAGTTTTTGTGAAATTTTGATGGGCGAAGAAGGTAAACCACGATTTGTGGTGGTTGGCTAGACGGTATAAATGGCAGAAGACCTTCACTAAGGGGACCTTGTTAAGTGCATCGCACCACATTTCAAACAGCACAATCTTTCCTATCGCATACGGGTGTAGTTGCCCTAACCCTACGCCGAAGTGATCTAAAACACCTAGAAAGAAATCTGACGGGGGCACCCTAAAATTACCATGCTTAAACGCATGCTCGTATATGGCTACCTTCCTTTCTGGTGGTGAATGAGCACGTTAGTTAGGTAACGGTGGCACCGGATTGTACTGTGCTAGCGGCGGGTATTGTTTCACTAAGGAATCAATGTGCCTCTGCTCTATAATGGACTCTACACTATCTACATAAGTCTCGCTAGCCTTAGTCATTTTCTATTGAGTGTTTGGAGAATTACTAACCTTCGGGAGTAGGCCGGAGTATTCGAGATTTGATCGGAATTGACAAAGGCAGCGTATTGGAGAAGCAAATGGCAGGAGAGTAGAAATGAAGGTGAAGGGTGTCTATTTATAGTGTGGATTGGAAGTCTTGGGGTAACAAGGTTTCATCCTGGCTGTACACGTGTTACGCGATCAACGGGTGGCATTTTAAGTGCGCGCGTGGATGTCAGTTGGGTATGGTTACCTATGAGCGCGTGGATGACACGCGCCTGCCAACTGCCACTTTATGTCTTGTCAGCCGAATGGGTTTCTGCGACAGTGACAGGCATTAAATGACCTCGAAACGCATGCGGAATATTGAATGCTTGCGGTTTTCTTGTTTTTCCGCTTAATAGTTTGATGTCATGTGTCTTGCGTCATATAACATCAAACTGGGGGGACATAATGATACCGCAACCCGCATGCGTACCTCAAATGTATGCGGGCGCTTAATAGTGTGCGTATGCGTGTGTTTGTGTACGCTATGCGGTATGCAGATTTGTATCTGATGCCTCTGTTCTTGGTACAACGATTGATTGGCTGACAAGTAAATATCTTTTCCATAATTACATCCGTGATTCGGGGAGTTTGTTATGGAAAAGATTGCCAATATCTCGAATGGTTCTAAAATTAGGTTTTGCCTATATATACAAACCCTAACTATCATTCTAGGGATCATCACATTACGTAACTACCATCTGCCACACGTCTTACGTAATTAAGCATCATTCTCCGTCTCTTTAAGGTTAACAGGTTAGTTCTTCATTAAGCTAGCACCTACAACCTTATTTGGGGCCTTCTGATCAGCGACCGCTATCAAAGGTGGACTTAATCACTTGGCCACCCCTCCGACATCATCATGTCGGCCAGGGTTATTCACGGTAGCCGGACCGGAGAGCCTTGTTCTAAGATCCTTAAACCCCACCAACGTATTGAGCAGGCATGTTAAACCCTATGGTGAAAACATGCATGATCAGCCGTCCAATATTTGGGACGCCGTCCTGGCCTTTGAAACTGGATGCCATCCAAATGAACTGAACTATTAAATTTTTTTTAAGGCGTGTTTTTGGTAAAACGAAGAATGGGTCGTTACAAGTGGTATCAGAGCATAGTCTAAGGGAATTGGGTGACCTTGGAATAGGTGCCTAGTCTTAGACTTATTGGCAGTTATGCATTATTTGCGGGACTTGTAGGAATACGGGTCGAATTGAGAATTGTTAGTGCCTTAGAGTAGGTGACTAACTAGGATTTGTGCTTGTCCAATGTGGGATTATGTGGGGCCTTATTTCACGTGTAAATTAGTGCCTTAGATTGCTAGTGCCTAATGTAAGTAGGCGAACTTGGACGTTGTCTTAGTGATAGTCACCTAGGTTGTAGGTTGACTTGTTGTTGTGGTGTACTTGTGTACGTTTATTATTATATTGTATATTGGTGTATATATACAGGTATCTATTGTTGCGGTGTCCTAGAGACGAATTCATTGGAGAGATTCGCATGTTTGGCGGTTTTGAGTGATCAAGTTCACCGTAAGGACTTTGGTCATTCGGGTACTAGGAGTTATCGCGTGTTATTTTGTGTGAATGTCGCGTCAGTCCGGGTAAAGTACTTTGCGTGACCATGCGAAAATGGTAAGGTACGCAATTGTAATAGTGACTGATCACCATTATTACAACCGTGTATCTTGGCACCAAGCATGACATGACGAGTACCGAGCGGAGGAAACGTGGCATGGTTGGGGTAGAATCGGGACGAGTTAGGAATCTTTTATTGATTCCTAGGATATAGTGGTCTCAGGTGATGTGCTTGTTGTCACATCGGGTTCTTTATTAGTCGGGAAGTGTTACGGTAGATTTGGTTAGTTAAGGTGAGTGAGCAGACTCACGAGTTCGGCGCGTACCTAGTCACCCTAGGTAGTGGGTGCACTATTGAGATTGTCATTAGCTATAGTCACTCATCGTGACTAGGATGACCGATTAATGTGTATGTGTGTGCGACGAGGACTTAAATCCCGTAACGGGACGTAGCTATTTTAATGATTGCAGAAATGGGTTACACTCCGTAGAGTGTGTGGTTATAGAATCGCATAAGGAATCTAGTTATGAGTCATCTTGGAATTTACGAATCGAGGAGTCTTCGGGTCATTAAACTCATGGGAGTGAGATCCGTATGACAATGGTCGCGTTAGTGTGTTATGGATTATAGGGTAACATTCCTAACGGAATATCCCTTGTTGTATTGATTGTGTCGTTATTTCGAAGGGTGTAAGACTTGGTGTTCCAAGCACCTCTTAGCGTTAGACGGAAGGTTTCATTAGGCTATATCGTTTGGCCTTGTAGAAGTTGTGGGTAGTGTGTGATCGGTAGAAACTTTCGATAAGACAATAAACCGTAAGATTTTTTGGGTAAGTATGCCTTTGGGTCATTATTGGGGAGAGGTGGTCAATGTCGGGTGTATGGAACCCAAAGATCGAGTTCTAAATCTCGATAGGTTGCAGTGGGAGTTTGCATGACACGACGTCAGGTGCCTTCTTATACCTGCTAGTGTAATGTTCAACTCCGGTGTCATTTTGTGCTTAGGGTGCCCGTGAGATATCCTTGGAAGCATCGAAGGTTATAATAGTTGACCCGGGTTCGACAGATTCCAATGAATTTTCATTCAATTAGACAATACCGCCCATCTATTAATAGTCCATAGTCCAATGTCCACAAGTGTCGGTCTTTTGTCCAAACCCGAATTATGGTACAAAATCATATAACCCCGTCTTAATATTTAGTCCAACATCACGATTACTTCGGCTCAAATAAGCATAATAATAACTTAGTTACGAGACATTAATTTAAAAAGGAAGAACATAGCTTATAGTGGTATTTAATCGTGTAGCGTTGCACAGACAGAGTTCCGACTTTAAAACCCGTAAAACATTCTTACAATAACCTTATTATTATTAACTTTAATTAAAATTAAAATTATAATATAAATATAAATATAAATATATATATATATATATATATATATATAGATTGAGAATCAGAGAAACAGAAAAGAAAAAGATGATGAGAATTCGAGCCGAATGCGTGAGCTTTTATAGGCCCACTTTGAACTGTACAGCTCCGCGAGTGCGGTACTTTTGTGCCTTACAGCTCCGCCAGTGCGGAGCTTCAGATTCCAGCTCACCAAATTGAGTTAAACGTGGGCTGCTGAATTTTATAATATATAATATAATAATATAACAATATATAATTTTATATAATTATATATATATATATTATATTATATTCTTGTGCATAGTTGACTTGTAATTTTAGCTCCGTTGAGTTGTACGTTGATGCTCGGTTTATGTCTCAGTTCCGGATTTTCGAACGCCTTTTCGTACGCTTAGATATCTTGTACTTTGCGTTTCGCGGCTTGTATTCTTGTCATTTTTAAACGTTATTCATCAATAAATTGAACCACTTGGATTGTATCTTGTACATTTGAGCTTTTTGGTCATTTGCTTCTTCAAATCGTCGTTTTCTTCTTTTGTCTTCGCACTTATTTATTTAAACGATTATTACATAAAAATAGAACAATAGTAACTAAAAGCTTTACATATTGGGATGATATTGCGACTAAATATATGTTCATTTGGAGCACTATCAAATATCCCCACACTTGAACGTTGCTTGTCCTCAAGCAATATAGAACTTGAAATTCAATCACACTTCACTCGAATCACTTTTTTTATTCTCACACTTTATACATCAGTGATTTTGATACAACGGTATGAACAATGATAGTAACGATGTGGTTTACAGTCCCACATGACTATGAAAATTTAGATCCTTTAAGGAAATTGGATCTTTATGAAAACATTTGATCTTTTGAAAATTCATTCTAGCTTTTACCCTAGATAAGTTTTCCGGAATAACCCTTCACCGGTGTTTGCAAAATATTTTTTGTGGGTTTTGTGGGTTTCAGATTTTTAAAATTTTAGCTCAAAACTTGTGGTTTTGTGTCACCCACTTGCTAACCTTGTATTAGGAAAGCAACACGTCCAGTATACTTGCTCCGTATATTACCTTTCGGTAAATTACCGTCCGGTTGTAAAGGAAAGCGATGAACAAGCAACTGTTAAGGCAATGTCCCATGACATACAGATAATTATGGTCAAAAACGTATCGGATGCAATTACTATCCTTTGTAGGAGAAATAGTAAAGATCACCCTATAATTTTTCGGTCTGACACAAGGTCTTGTCTTCGACCATGCTATGCAACCACCGTTCTTACGGTTGACACCCGATTTGGTTCAGGTTCCCTAATGAATTCTGATGAAATCTTGGGATTTTACGTTCAATGGTAATGAACGCATTGAAAATAGGTTTTCAGAAAACAAATCGGTTTTAATTTTGATCAAAATATTTTCTCGTTCAAGCTCGAGTTTAGATATCATCGAATTCCATGAGTTTGTAATTCTCAATCTTTAAGGTCAATCTCAAGGATTGAGTAATATCAGTCTTAAAAGCTGATTTTTGATCTTTAAGGAGATTATCCTTTCTGGGGGTCTGATTTATTAGTCTTATCAAGCTAATTTGCACGGCGCCCTCCCCATTTTACGAGACAGATCCTCTCATAGTTAGGATAAGTCTGATCACTTGGCGACCCTGTTTGATGCCGAGGTCCGTGGATTTCCTGCTGATTTTAGAGATGACTTTTCTAGATTTTTCGTCAACCTACAGCTGGTCTGAACGACAACTTCCTGACATAAATCAAGAAGCGCGTGTCTTTTTCGGAAGACTTTACTTCCTTTTAATGATGGAATTGATTCATCGTGTAGATCCATCTTTCTTTCAAATATATTACAATAAATCGGGTAAAACTGATTAGTTTAGTCCAAAGCAAAAGTACCTGCAATAATCTTGTATAAAAATATGTGATATCTGTTTTAAATAACTTGGTAAATTCTTCCCACACTTAGCTTTTATTTATTCTTTTCTTTGCCTTTTTATTCTCCTTTATTCCATTTTAAATGAATTCTAATGTTTTGGGTGTAGTGACCCGAACTTTTCCATGTTTATATATATTAATTGAGATTGATATTTACATGATTAAATGTTTCCAACATGTTAAGCAATCAAACTTGTTAAGACTTGATTAATTGAAATATGTTTCATATAGACAATTGACCACCCAAGTTGATCGGTGATTCACGAACGTTAAAACTTGTAAAAACTTTATGATGACATATATATGGATATATATATATATATATATATATAGTTAACATGATACTATGATAAGAAAACATATCATAAAGTATATTAACAATGAACTACATATGTAAAAACAAGACTACTAACTTAATGATTTTTAAACGAGACATATATGTAACGATTATCGTTGTAAAGACATTTAATGTATATATATCATATTAAGAGATATTCATACATGATAATATCATGATAATATAATAATTTAAAATCTCATTTGATATTATAAACATTGGGTTAACAACATTTAACAAGATCGTTAACCTAAAGGTTTCAAAACAACACTTACATGTAACGACTAACGATGACTTAACGACTCAGTTAAAATGTATATACATGTAGTGTTTTAATATGTATTTATACACTTTTGAAAGACTTCAATACACTTATCAAAATACTTCTACTTAACAAAAATACTTACAATTACATCCTCGTTCAGTTTCATCAACAATTCTACTCGTATGCACCCGTATTCGTACTCGTACAATACACAGCTTTTAGATGTATGTACTATTGGTATATACACTCCAATGATCAGCTCTTAGCAGCCCATGTGAGTCACCTAACACATGTGGGAACCATCATTTGTCAACTATCATGAAATATCTCATAAAATTACAAAAATATGAGTAATCATTCATGACTTATTTACATGAAAACAAAATTACATATCCTTTATATCTAATCCATACACCAACGACCAAAAACACCTACAAACCCTTTCATTCTTCAATTTTCTTCATCTAATTGATCTCTCTCAAGTTCTATCTTCAAGTTCTAAGTGTTCTTCATATATTCTACAAGTTCTAGTTACATAAAATCAAGAATACTTTCAAGTTTGCTAGCTCACTTCCAATCTTGTAAGGTGATCATCCAACCTCAAGAAATCTTTGTTTCTTACAGTAGGTTATCATTCTAATACAAGGTAATAATCATATTCAAACTTTGGTTCAATTTCTATAACTATAACAATCTTATTTCAAGTGATGATCTTACTTGAACTTGTTTTCGTGTCATGATTCTGCTTCAAGAACTTCGAGCCATCCAAGGATCCGTTGAAGCTAGATCCATTTTTCTCTTTTCTAGTAGGTTTATCCAAGGAAATTAAGGTAGTAATGATGTTCATAAAATCATTCGATTCATACATATAAAGCTATCTTATTCGAAGGTTTAAACTTGTAATCACTAGAACATAGTTTAGTTAATTCTAAACTTGTTCGCAAACAAAAGTTAATCCTTCTAACTTGACTTTTAAAATCAACTAAACACATGTTCTATATCTATATGATATGCTAACTTAATGATTTCTAACTTGACTTTTAAAATCAACTAAACACATGTCGTAGTAACACCGCGGGCTGTTTTGGGTTAGTTAATTAAAAACTATGATAAACTTTGATTTAAAAGTTGTTATTCTGAGAAAATGATTTTTATTATGAACATGAAACTATATCCAAAAATTATGGTTAAACTCAAAGTGGAAGTATGTTTTCTAAAATGGTCATCTAGACGTCGTTCTTTCGACTGAAATGACTACCTTTACAAAAACGACTTGTAACTTATTTTTCCGACTATAAACCTATACTTTTTCTGTTTAGATTCATAAAATAGAGTTCAATATGAAACCATAGCAATTTGATTCACTCAAAACGGATTTAAAATAAAGAAGTTATGGGTAAAACAAGATTGGATAATTTTTCTCATTTTAGCTACGTGAAAATTGGTAACAAATCTATTCCAACCATAACTTAATCAACTTGTATTGTATATTATGTAATCTTGAGATACCATAGACACGTATACAATGTTTCGACCTATCATGTCGACACATCTATATATATTTCGGAACAACCATAGACACTCTATATGTGAATGTTGGAGTTAGCTATACAGGGTTAAGGTTGATTCCAAAATATATATAGTTTGAGTTGTGATCAATACTGAGATACGTATACACTGGGTCGTGGATTGATTCAAGATAATATTTATCGATTTATTTCTGTACATCTAACTGTGGACAACTAGTTGTAGGTTACTAACGAGGACAGCTGACTTAATAAACTTAAAACATCAAAATATATTAAAAGTGTTGTAAATATATTTTGAACATACTTTGATATATATGTATATATTGTTATAGGTTCGTGAATCAACCAGTGGCCAAGTCTTACTTCCCGACGAAGTAAAAATCTGTGAAAGTGAGTTATAGTCCCACTTTTAAAATCTAATATTTTTGGGATGAGAATACATGCAGGTTTTATAAATGATTTACAAAATAGACACAAGTACGTGAAACTACATTCTATGGTTGAATTATCGAAATCGAATATGCCCCCTTTTATTAAGTCTGGTAATCTAAGAATTAGGGAACAGACACCCTAATTGACGCGAATCCTAAAGATAGATCTATCGGGCCCAACAAGCCCCATCCAAAGTACCGGATGCTTTAGTACTTCGAAATTTATATCATATCCGAAGGGTGTCCCAGAATGATGGGGATATTCTTATATATGCATCTTGTTAATGTCGGTTACCAGGTGTTCACGATATGAATGATTTTTATCTCTATGTATGGGATGTGTATTGAAATATGAAATCTTGTGGTCTATTATTATGATTTGATATATATAGGTTAAACCTATAACTCACCAACATTTTTGTTGACGTTTTAAGCATGTTTATTCTCAGGTGATTATTAAGAGCTTCCGCTGTCGCATACTTAAATAAGGACGAGATTTGGAGTCCATGCTTGTATGATATTGTGTAAAAACTGCATTCAAGAAACTTATTTTGTTGTAACATATTTGTATTGTAAACCATTATGTAATGGTCGTGTGTAAACAGGATATTTTAGATTATCATTATTTGATAATCTACATAAAGCTTTTTAAACCTTTATTGATGAAATAAAGGTTATGGTTTGTTTTAAAATGAATGCAGTCTTTGAAAAACGTCTCATATAGAGGTCAAAACCTCGCAACGAAATCAATTAATATGGAACGTTTTTAATCAATAAGAACGGGACATTTCAGTTGGTATCCGAGCGTTGGTCTTAGAGAACCAGAATTTTGCATTAGTGTGTCTTATCGAGTTTGTTAGGATGCATTAGTGAGTCTGGACTTCGACCGTGTTTACTTGAAAAATGATTGCTTAACAAATTTTGTTGGAAACTATATATTTTTAACATGTGAATATTATGTGATATATTAATCTCTTAACGCGTTTGATATTATGTGATAGATGTCTATCTCTAGAACAAGTCCCATTGACTCACCTAATAATAATGAAGAGTCAAATGTAAATTGGAATGATTCGTGGACTGATTCACAAGTTCCCGAAGAGGAACCGGAAGAAGAGTCGGAACCGGAAGAAGAATCGGAACCGGAAGAAGAATCGGAACCGGATGAAGAAATAGAACCAGTGGGGGAAATAATCAAACGGTTAAGTAAAAGAAAATCCTCAACCAACCGACCAAGGTTAATTATGGTCAATGGTGTTTCCGCCAAGGAAGCAAAATATTGGGAGGATTACCAATTCTCCGATGAATCGGATTCCGACGAGAATTCCGATGATGTTATAGAAATTACCTCAACTGAATTTAAAAAGGCAAAAGAAAATAATAAGGGAAAGGGCATAAAAATAGAGAAATCTAATTCCAACCCCGATGAACTTTATATGTATCGTCAACCCCCGAAGTCCTTAAGTTGTAACAATGACCCGGGAACCTCTAAACCACCAGGTTTTTCTAAACCAATGTGGAAAATTACGGCTCGTATTAGGGAAACATCATATATCCCTAGAAACTTGGCAAAACGAACCAAAACCGAAGAAGAAGAAACAAGCGAGTCGGAAAAAGATAGTTGTATTCGTGTGGTGTAATATATGTAATATAGTGTGCTTATGCTTTATGATATATGTAAAAATTGCTTGTATTAATAAGTAATTTTTTTTATGAATCTAACTCTTGTCTATTTTACAGTATAAAAACACAAAATGGATAGACAACCCAATATTTTAAGAGACCTACCCGGAGACATGATTGATGAAATCTTGTCTAGAGTCGGTCAGAATTCTTCGGCACAACTATTTAAGGCGAGATCAGTTTGTAAGACATTTGAAGAACGTTCCAAGAATGCCTTGGTTTATAAAAGGCTTTCGTTCGAAAGATGGGGGATATCACATTGGGAAATTGATAATGCTAAAAACGAACATATATTTCATAGCATTATTCCTCAAGAAAGACAAGCTTTTAGTTGCAATTGTTCTATTTACAAGTGATATTCGTTTAAATAATAAAAGGTGAAGACAAAAGACAGATTCGACGATTTGAAGACGCAAACGACCAAAAAGCTCAAAAGAACAAAAGACAATCAAAAAGGTTCCAATTATTGATAAGAAACGTCTCGAAATCACAAGAGTACAAGATTCAAAACGCAAAGTACAAGATATTAAATTGTACGCGAGGACGTTCGAAAATCCGGAACCGGGACTAGAGTCAACTCTTAACGCTCGACGCAACGGACTAAAAATTACAAGTTAACTATGTATATAAATATAATATAATATATAATTAATTATATTAATTATATATATATTATATATATATATTAAAAACTGTCGGCAGCCAGAAACTCCAAGGGTGTGAATTGAAAATACCTCTCCGCGACTCGCGGAGTTTGAAGGGCTTTTTGCCGCGAGTCGCGGAGCCCCAAAAATCATTCCTGGCTATAAATCAACCCGAATTCTGATCAAAATCATCATCATTTTTTCTTCTCATTCATACGAAGTAATATATATTTATATTTATAATTTATATTTTAATTATAATTCTAATAATAAGGGTATGTTAGCGAATGTTGTAAGGGTGTAAGTCGAAATTCTGTCCGTGTAACGCTACGCTATTTTTAATCATTGTAAGTTATGTTCAACCTTTTTATATTAATGTCTCGTAGCTAAGTTATTATTATGCTTGTTTAAAACGAAGTAATCATGATGTTGGGCTAATTACTAAAATTGGGTAATTGGGCTTTGTACCATAATTGGGGTTTGGACAAAAGAACGACACTTGTGGAAACTAGACTATGGGCTATTAATGGGCTTTATATTTGTTTAACTAAATGAAAGTTTGTTAATGTTAATATAAAGATTTACAATTGGGCGTCCCTATAAATTACCATATACACTCGATCGGACACGATGGGCGGGGTATTTATATGTACGAATAATCGTTCATTTAACCGGACACGGGAATGGATTAATAGCCACTAGAATAATTAAAACAGGGGTGAAATTACATTCAAGGGTAATTGGTGTAATTGTTAACAAAGTAGTAAAACCTTGGTTTACACGCAGTCGATAACCTGGTGTATTCATTAAACAAAGTATTAAAACCTTGTTACAATTCGAATCCCCAATTAGTTGGAATATTTATCTTCGGGTATAATAATAATTTGACAAGGACACTTGCAATTTATATTTATGACTGATGGACTGTTATGGACAAAAACCAGACGGACATATTGAATAATCCAGGACAAAGGACAATTAACCCATGGGCATAAAACTAAAATCAACACGTCAAACATCATGATTACGGAAGTTTAAATAAGCATAATTCTTTTATATCATATTTTATTTCCTTTATTTTATATTTAATTGCACTTCTAATTATCGCACTTTTATTTATTGTTATTTCATTTTATCGCACTTTTAATTATCGTACTTTTTAATTATCGCAATTTAATTTTTATCGCATTTTTATTATTCGCAATTTCATTATCGTTATTTACTTTACGCTTTAATTTAAAGTCTTGTATTTATTTTATATTTTACATTAGGTTTTAACTGCGACTAAAGTTTTAAAATCGACAAACCGGTCATTAAACGGTAAAAACCCCTCTTTATAATAATAATATTACTTATATATATATTTGTATTTTTATAAAAGTAAACTAATATAGCGTTGAGCTTTGCTTAAAGATCTCCCTGTGGAACGAACCGGACTTACTAAAAACTACACTACTGTACGATTAGGTACACTGCCTATAAGTGTTGTAGCAAGGTTTAAGTATATCCATTCTATAAATAAATAAATATCTTGTGTAAAATTGTATCGTATTTAATAGTATTTCCTAGTAAAATATAAGCTATTTTATATACACCTCGTTCGACATCAAGTATTTTTGGCGCCGCTGCCGGGGAACATCTTAAAAGCCGGAAGCGCAACGCTAATATAAAAAAAAAAAAAAAAAGATTTTTATTTACTTTTATTAAAAGTCGTTTTTGTAAAAATTACGTTTTAATCATTCAAAAATATAAAAAGAAAAACAAAAATATAAGTATTTTTAGGATTTTGTTAAATATTTAAGTTTTATAAGTTTCTTTATCTTTATTTTAATTTATAAAAATATAAATTTTATTAAAAATCGTTTATTTAAATTAAAAACAGAAAACAGAAAATAAAAAAAAAAATAAATAAAGAAAACGCGTAAAAATTAGTACCTGTCAACTGAATTCCTGAACCCCGCGACTCGCGGGGTTTTCCTCTTTATTTGCCGCGACTCGCGGAGGTCTTCTGACACACGGACAAAACCCTAAAGTTGCATTAATTACGGAGTTTTAATTTATTATTATTATTATTTAACTTAATTATTATTATTATTATTATTAATTTTAGTTTTATTTTTACTTTTTACTTTATATATGTATTTTGTTTAATTAGTTTTATTAAAATTGTAAAATTAGTAGTTTTTATTAAATAAATAATATAAAAATAATATTTTTTATAAAAATTGTACTTTTTACAACTTTTTGTATATTTTTATATTTTGTACCTTTTTAATCGTTGTAGCGTAATATTTGTATTTTTTAGCTCATATTTAATTTTAAAATTAGTTTTTACTATAGTTATTTTTACTCCTAGATTTTTAGGCTTTGCCGTAAAATTCCTTAAGTGCTTTTTCTTTAGACTAAGATTTAGGTGCTTTAGAATTTTGCGACGCCTTTTTAAGTTTTAGTTTCTTTTTAAGTTATTTCCATTTGGGATTTAGTTTCTCCTGTAAGCTTTAATATTTTTAGAGACCTTTTACTATGTACCAATTATCATTTCAATTAGTAATATCAATTTGCGATTATAATTTTAAGTTAGTTGTAGTAATAAGGTTAAATTAGTTAAGTATTTTTAAGTTTTGATAAGTTTCTTTTATTTTCCCGTCACCTTTTATTTTTCAACCATTTTTCTTTTTCGACCTTTTGCGACGAACTCTCTTTTTCTTTCTTATTTCTCGCTATTCTAGTTTTAGGACTTAGAAATTTTTTCTACTTCTTATCTAAATTTCTTAAAATTACGAAAATTTATTTTAAGTGGTTAAATTAATAGACATCAAAATTTTCTGGTTCGTAGTAATAGTTGGATTTGTACGTGGACCGGGTTATTGGAGCCAAACAGTCCTCAATTATATTGAGACCAAACGAATCCTGCCCCTCTGCTGCATCTTTTGGCTATTCGAAACGTGGGCAAAATCAGAAAAGTCTATTGATTGGATAACTTATTATAATTTTTCTTTCCTTTTAAAAAACTAATAGGATATTCTGTGAATGCACCGAGCAAGACGTTCATCACCTTTTGTACGTTCACCACCTGTAACTCGATCAAGACATCGTTTAACAAATATAACCGCCGTTGATTTTTCTTTAGAATCGTCATCCAGTCGACCAAGTACTTCAGTCCAAATTTCCGATAATCCATTTTTTGAACCCAACCTCACAATTGAGAATCCAGAAAATATTCAGGAACGGTTCATAGATCCTGAACCACTAAACTTTCCTCCGGAACCACCAATCATTCAAACAGAGATTGTTGAGGAACGAACCATTAAATCAGAATCATCTAGTGATACCGAGTTAACAAATTCAATTATGGAGAATCTGGAACCTTTAAGTATGGAAGACCGAATGAGAGCTAAACGCACTGGCCAAGGTCACGCAATTACTCATCCAGACATTAATGCGCCAGATTATGAAATCAAAGGACAAATTCTACACATGGTGACTAATCAATGCCAATTTAGTGGTGCGCCGAAGGAAGATCCAAATGAACATCTACGTACCTTTAATAGGATCTGCACACTATTTAAAATACGAGAAGTGGAGGATGAACAGATATATCTCATGTTATTTCCCTGGACTTTAAAGGGAGAAGCCAAAGATTGGTTGGAATCGTTACCTGAAGGGGCGATCGAGACATGGGACGTTTTAATTGACAAATTTCTTAAACAATTTTTTCCTGCATCTAAAGCCGTAAGACTTCAAGCAGAAATTGTTACGTTCACACAGAAGCCAAATGAAACTCTATATGAGGCGTGGACAAGATATGGAAAGTTGTTAAGAGGATGTCCGCAACATGGTTTAGACACCTGTCAAATAGTACAAATATTCTACCAAGGATGCGACATCACTACAAGAAAAGACATAGATATAGCAGCTGGTGGTTCGATTATGAAGAAAACCGAAACTGATGCTTACAAAATTATTGATAATACTGCTTCCCACTCACATGAGTGGCACCAAGAAAAAGATATCATTAGATCATCTAAAGCAGCTAGAGCCGATTCTAGCCATGACTTAGATTCCATTTCGGCAAAGATAGATGCTTTCGAAAGACGAATGGAAAAGATGACTAAAGATATTCATGCTATACGAATTAGTTGTGAGCAGTGTGGAGGACCACATTTGACAAAAGATTGTCTCAGTATTGAATTAACAATGGAACAAAGAGAGAATATTTCATACATAAACCAAAGGCCTGGAAATAATTATCAGAATAATTATCAACCGCCAAGACCGATTTACAATCAAAACCAGAATTATAACCGAAATATTCCATACAACAACCAACAAGGTCCTAGCAATCAACAAGTATCCAATAACACTTATAATCAGCAAAGACCTAATTTTCAAAACAAACCACCACAACAAACCGATGATAAAAAGCCGAATTTAGAAGATATGATGACGAAGCTAGTTGAAACTCAAACGCAGTTTTTCACATCTCAAAAACAAACCAATGAACAAAATGCTCAAGCATTTAGAAATCAACAAGCTTCTATTCAAAATCTGGAACAAGAAGTGAGTAACCTAGCAAGATTAATAGGTGAAAGAAAACCGGGAAGTCTACCAAGCGATACAAATGCTAACCCCCGGAATGAAACAGCTAAAGCTATTACCACAAGAAGTGGTACAACACTTAAATCACCTGAAATACCTGTAACTTCTGATGAAACTATTCCTACTCCACAAGAACCACAACCTGATCAGGATAAGGAAAAAGAACCGGTAGTTGAAAAGGTTAATGAAGATAACACAGTTAAGGATAAACCTTATGTTAAACCATACCAACCACCACTTCCTTATCCGAGTAAAATGAAGAAGGAAAAACTTGAAGCCGAGCAATCCAAATTTTTGGATATGTTTAAACAGATAAATGTAAATCTTCCTTTCATTGATGTGATTTCAGGAATGCCAAGGTATGCTAAATTCTTGAAAGATCTAATCACGAATAGAAAGAAAATGGAAGAACTCTCGGCTGTTACTATGAATGCTAATTGTTCAGCAGTGCTGTTGAATAAGATACCAGAAAAACTATCTGATCCAGGAAGTTTCACAATTCCATGTTTTCTGGGTAGTCTTAGTTCAATAGAAGCATTGGCTGATTTAGGTGCTAGTATAAATCTAATGCCGTATTCACTATACGCTAAACTAGACCTTGGAGAATTAAAACCAACCAGAATAAGCATACAACTAGCCGATAGATCAATAAAATATCCTAGAGGGATAATGGAGAACATGCTAGTTAAAGTTGGTACTTTAGTATTTCCAGTAGACTTTGTTGTTTTGGACATGGAAGAAGATTCTCAAGTTCCTCTCATATTAGGAAGACCATTCTTAAACACGGCTAAAGCAATGATAGACGTGTTCGGTAAGAAACTGACCCTAAGTATAGAGGATGAGAGTGTTACCTTTTCAGTTGATAGAGCAATGCAACAACCACAATCTGCAGATGATACATGTTATTATATTCAAACTATAGATGCACATGCAGAATTATTAGAAGAATTTCCAGAATTACAAGGAACGGGAGAATGTTCTTTAGGAGAAGGTAATGAACCAATTGATGAAGCTGAAATGTTAGCTACACTTATAGCTAATGGATATGAACCAACAACAGAAGAAATTCAAATGCTAAAAGAAGAAGACAGATATCGATATAAATCATCGATAGAAGAACCTCCGAAATTAGAGTTAAAGCCACTTCCAAACCATTTGGAATACGCTTATTTACATGGTGAATCTGAATTACCTGTAATAATATCGTCTTCTCTTACTGAAAATGAGAAATCACAACTCATTTCTGTGTTGAAAGCTCATAAACCAGCCATTGCATGGAAGATTCATGATATTAAAGGAATAAGTCCTTCGTATTGCACACATAAAATCCTTATGGAAGAAGGTCATAAAACGTATGTGCAACGCCAACGAAGACTAAATCCTAATATGCAAGATGTAGTTAAGAAAGAGATTATTAAACTGCTAGATGCAGGTTTGATATATCCAATTTCTGATAGTCCATGGGTAAGCCCAGTTCAATGCGTGCCTAAGAAGGGTGGCATGACTGTCATTACAAATGAGAAGAATGAGCTTATTCCTACTAGGACTGTAACAGGATGGCGTGTATGTATTGATTATAGAAAATTAAATGACGCCACCAGAAAAGATCACTTTCCCTTACCTTTCATAGATCAAATGTTGGAAAGATTAGCCGGAAATAGTTACTATTGTTTTCTAGATGGATTTTCCGGATATTTTCAAATTCCAATAGCACCCGAAGATCAAGAGAAAACAACATTCACGTGCCCTTATGGTACTTTTGCTTACAAACGCATGCCATTTGGACTTTGCAACGCCCCTGCAACCTTTCAAAGGTGCATGATGGCGATTTTTCATGACATGATAGAAGAATGCATGGAAGTATTCATGGATGACTTTTCAGTCTTCGGTGATACATTTAAATCATGTCTAGTAAATCTGGAACGAATGCTAATTAGATGCGAAAAATCAAATCTAGTACTTAATTGGGAGAAATGCCATTTCATGGTTAAAGAAGGCATCGTTCTTGGACATAAAATTTCAAAAGAAGGAATTGAAGTGGATAGAGCTAAAGTAGATGTAATTGCTAAACTTCCACATCCCACCAATGTTAGAGGAGTTAGGAGTTTTCTAGGGCATGCCGGTTTTTACCGACGTTTCATAAAAGATTTTTCTAAAATTGCCACTCCTATGAATAAACTCCTAGAAAAGGATGCGCCATTCATCTTTTCAGATGAATGTATCAAATCTTTTAATATTCTTAAAGAAAAACTCACTAATGCGCCGATCATGATAACACCAAATTGGAATCTACCATTTGAACTAATGTGCGATGCAAGTGATTTTGCAATGGGAGCCGTTTTAGGACAAAGGATTGAAAAACGATTTCAACCTATATATTATGCTAGTAAGACATTACAAGGAGCACAAACGAACTATACAACTACTGAAAAAGAACTCCTTGCTATTGTCTTTGCTTTTGACAAATTTCGATCATATCTAGTTCTAGCAAAAACGGTGGTCTATACCGACCATTCTGCTCTTAGATACCTATTTTCAAAACAAGATGCTAAACCAAGATTAATCCGTTGGATCTTACTCTTACAAGAGTTTGATATTGAAATCCGAGATAAAAAAGGAGCAGAAAATCTCGCCGCTGATCATCTTTCTCGTCTTGAAAATCCCGAATTAGAAGTTCTGAATGAATCGGCCATACAAGACAACTTTCCTGATGAATATCTATTGAAGATAGATTATAAAGAAATCCCATGGTTTGCAGACTATGCAAACTACTTAGTTTGTGGATTCCTTGAAAAAGGATTATCGTACCAAAGACGAAAGAAATTCTTCAGTGATATAAAACACTATTTCTGGGAAGATCCACATCTGTTTAAAAGTTGTCCCGATGGAATAATACGCCGATGTGTATTTGGAGATGAAGCTAGTAAAATTTTAAACCATTGTCACACAGGACCAACAGGAGGGCATTATGGGCCTCAACTAACAGCAAGAAAAGTTTATGAAGCTGGATTCTATTGGCCTACAATTTACAAAGACGCACACCTTCTTTGCAAATCCTGTGATGCATGTCAAAGGGCCGGAAAAATAAGTCAACGTGATGAAATGCCACAAAATGTCATCCAAGTATGTGAAGTATTTGACATTTGGGGTATTGACTTTATGGGTCCATTTCCAAAATCTCATAATAATCAATATATACTCGTAGCCATTGATTATGTATCTAAATGGGTGGAAGCACAAGCTCTCCCAACTAACGATGCACGAGTTGTAGTCAACTTTTTAAAACGTCTTTTTGCAAGGTTTGGAACACCGAAAGCTTTAATAAGTGATCGGGGTACTCATTTCTGTAATAATCAACTTGAGAAAGTTCTTAAAAGATATGGAGTAACTCATAAAATCTCCACCGCATATCATCCACAAACAAGTGGACAAGTTGAAAATACCAACCGAGCTTTAAAACGTATTCTAGAGAAAACCGTAGGATCAAATCCGAAGGAATGGTCCATTAAATTGGAGGATGCACTCTGGGCTTTTAGAACAGCCTACAAAACTCCAATTGGAACCACACCTTTTAGACTTGTTTATGGAAAAGCATGTCATCTTCCAGTAGAAATTGAACACAAAGCATTTTGGGCTTTGAAGACATGTAATCTTGATTTACATGAAGCCGGACGTCTACGATTAAGTCAACTAAACGAATTAGAAGAATTAAGACATGAAGCATACGAGAATTCGTTAATCTATAAAGAAAGAACGAAGAAATGGCATGATAAAAGAATCAGAAATTCAAAAGAATTTAAAGAAGGAGACAGAGTTCTTCTTTTCAATTCACGATTCAAGCTATTTCCTGGAAAATTGAAATCAAGATGGTCTGGACCATTTATAGTCAAAAGAGTTTTCCCATACGGAACGATAGAATTAATAAATTCAAATGGGATTGAATTTAAAGTTAATGGTCACAGAGTTAAACATTACATACATGGTCCGATGGAAGTCGACAACGAAGTTAATCACAATTTCGACACCACAGCTAACTAAGTGTGGGGAGAATCAAGTCTTTAAAGGATAATATGTATTTCTGTTAGAGTTAGATTGTCTGTTTTCGTGTAGTTCTCGAAAATGGAACACGTATGGTCTTTCCCTAGCAGACCCTAAAGAACTAGTCTTCTCCCCCCATTCTGAATTTTTATTTTTTTTAGGTTTTTACAAAATGAAGACTGCCTGTGAATTAAACCATGGTCTAATGCTACACGCTTTGATCACTAAACGAAATAATGACATACTACCGAGTGAAATAGTATCAGTAATCAGAGAAAGAATGGACGGAGTTAGAAAAGGATCCAGATGCGAAGATAATAAGTTACAATTTGGTAAAGGAAAATCAAAATCCGCAGCGAAAAGAAGAGCACGACACCTAGAAAAATGTCACAAATGCGGAAAATGGTCACATGGAGGTAAATGTTCAAATAATCAAACCTATTCAAATACCGAATTTGTTACTTTATGCAGAGACGGACCGTTCATATGTTTAGAAGAAAAGACAATGAATGCTCGAGGTTACGCCTATGCAGCCATGGAAGACCAATTAAACCGACTATCTTATGAATATAATAGATCATATAACTAAGAAATCTATTTCACAGGTATGTCTGTACAGTTTTTATTTTTATTTTTAACCTTTTGATAATAAACGCTAATTTGTTCGCTAAAAAGTATTAAATTGGTATTAAATAAAATTAGGTTTGGCGACCGAAATTATTGATATCCTTCAAAAATTTATTACATCACTGCGAAATTTAACGTTTATTCTTAAGGTATAAATATCTTTAAACAATCAACCCAAAATATTTCAAAAATTCGTCATGAGTTAAATTAGGTCTTGGAACCGAAATTACTTTACCGAAAAGAGGGGCGCATATTTTTGATAATATTTGATTGATTAAAGTGGGATAAAAAGACAAAAAGATTTTCAATTTTATTTTTACCATGTTTTTTTTTAAATTAATATTTAAAACTTAATTTAATATTGTAAACTTTATAAAAACAATATATTTAAAATTGTAAATATTTAAAAAATTAATATAAGTTTGGTATGAATTTATAATATGAATTTTTAAATTAAGTTTGGTGTGAATTTTTAATTTTTAAAATATGAAATTTTAATTTTATGCATTTCAAATTTTAAGTTTGGTATGAATTTTTAATTTTTAATATTAATTATGAATTTTATATTTATGTTGAAAAACAAAAATTTACTTTATCTCATTAAGTTAAGAATATGATTTTTAAAATTCGTCGTAAGTTGAAGACTAGGTCTTTGAACCGAAATTGCTTTACCCGAGGGAGGGACGAGAACTTTTATTATCATTATTTTTAATCTTATTGATTTAAAGTATGCCAAAAACATTGAAAAAACCCAAAAATCTTAGCTTTTAAAACAATCGCTACAAAAAGACAAATTTTAAAATTTTGTCGAGGGACGGACTAGGACATCGATCCGAAACGACCTCGTCCTAAATAACAAGGGAAACAAAATTTTAAAATTAAATTCTTAATTGTGTTATAAGTTAAAAAAAAAAAAAAAAAAAAAAAAAAAAAAAAAAAAAATAACTCCGCGACTCGCGGAGTTTTAAGTGAAAACCTCCGCGACTCGCGGAGGGTCCAAAACCCAGAAAAAAAAAAAATAAAAGAGCTGCTCGACTGATCACTCACACACACACAAAAACACCCAAATACAGCTCGAAAAAAACCCGAGAAAACCCACGAAAATCATCCCAAAAACTCGATTTTTCACCGTTAATCTTCAAATTTTTCACTACAATCATGTTGAGGAGGATCTTATCTAAGAATTACTCAAGAAAACAGGTACAATTACACCCCAAATCACCTTTAAATCCGAATTTTAGTGTGTTCTTGAGCATATTTTCATAATTTGAATTTTGTTAATTTTTAGTGTAATTAGTGTTAAATTGTTAGTATATTATGCATGTATAACCTAGATTGATGCTTGTTAACATGATTTGAAGCCAAAAACTTCAAAATCTTTAGAATCTAGGGTTTGTGTTCTTGAGCAAATTTGGGGCTTTTTGATATAAACAGGTTATGGCCGATTTTTTTCATGAATTGTTGCTAAATTGAGTAGTGTAACATGTCTAGGTAGTTAAATGATCCAAACTTTGAGCCTAAACATGATTTTGAGAATTAAAGTGGACTTTTTCAAGTCCAAAATTCATGAACTTGATTTTTGAAAGATAATGCCATTTGAGACTTGTTTATTTGCTAGTAATGATTATTTTGACATGTTATTTGAGTTGAATGCTTATGAACTTGGCGAAAATTTTCGTATATGCTTATTTGAAAAAGTGTAGATTTGATAAAAATGTGAAAATAAGCTTAAGTTTGATATAAATTGATAATGTCATTGTAATTATTTTGATTGATGATTTTGCTGACACTAATGCATATTTGGATGCACAAAATTTGTGTTTGATGTGTTTTGCAGAATGAAAGGGGTGAATCTTCATCCCAAGCCCGCCATGCTCCTGCTGAGAACTTGGAACAACAGGAGGTAGATAACTACTACAGGCAGGATGTACCTCATCCAGTCATGACCTTTTCAGATATGCATTTGGAACAGTTGCACCCGAACCTGCGATTTGACAGACTTTGGATAGATTATCCAAAATATCAACGGGGTTTGCATACTCTTCACTCAAAGGTTGTTGAGGTACCGAGGGTCA
This sequence comes from Rutidosis leptorrhynchoides, assembly GCF_046630445.1. Lineage (NCBI taxonomy): Eukaryota > Viridiplantae > Streptophyta > Magnoliopsida > Asterales > Asteraceae > Rutidosis > Rutidosis leptorrhynchoides. The sequence goes on along the minus strand of NC_092334.1, from coordinate 677,770,063 downwards.
TAGAATGGGGACCCTTGGAAGCTGTAGAATTGGCCGGGCCAATTAGGGAATTACTGGTACAGAGGTATGGTAATTCTTCTTTTAATGACTGGATATGTTTATTCACCATACGCAGACCTGTATATAAAGTATGGTGTGAAGAGTTGTTATGTAGTATAGAGTTGAATGATCGGGTAGCTAGTTTAACCGATCGTTCTTTTATTAGATTTTTGTTAGGCGGTTCGATGCGCCACATGTCTTTACTAGACATGGCTCAGGCTTTACGTATATATACGCCTGAGGAATTAGCGTCTGCCGATTGTAGAGGATTGATACTAAACGGTAGGAAAATAGATGAAAATTTTGATACACACGGTGTGTGGAGTCAAATGACAAGCCATCACCGTTTTAAAGGGGGAAACTACTCTTATTTGGATATAGATAGAGCCGAATTAAGAGTAATACATAGGTTTTTAGCTAATTCGATTACACAAAGGGGTAAAAACAAAGAAAAGGTAAATGAACAAGATTTGTTTTACCATATGTGTATTCGAGACCCACACAGCGCTGTAAGTATACCATATTGTGTGGGTTATTATTTATCAGCTATGGTTCGAGGGATGCGTCCACATAGCATAATAGGAGGTGGTATTTTTATTACTTTGATTGGTGAATATCTCGGTGTGGATATAAGTCGGGGGGGATTATTAGTAGAAGAGCCGGAACCCCGCGACACTATAGGTTTAAATGTATACCATGGTGCGAAAGTGTTGAAGCGGCGAAATAATGCCGCAGTACGATACAATGGTAGACATCCACAGGTAGAGAGAAACCAGGAACAAGGTAATGTAGGAGGGGGGAATGAGATGCATAGGTTTATAGCTTCTCAGGAATACGAAAATGCTAGACAGAGAGCATTTGAAGATTGGCAAGTTCATCAGAACCAGATCATAGCGCATTGCCAACATATAGGTAGAAACTATATTCCTACACCGAAGCCCGTCTTCCCTCCTTGGTCGATAGAGATGCAGCCACCATATCCTACGTATGACCCTGCCGAAGCATTCTATAGCACTTATGGTTATGCGTGGAACCCCTATTGGTACCAATATCATCCTTAGTTTATTTTTTTTTATTTTTTTTATTATTATTATTATTTTGTAATTTGTAATTATTTATACATTTAATATTTTTGTTAATATTGTAATCATTTTTATAATTTCTAACTTTTATTCTTAGATTTTAATAATTTTTGAATGTGGGGTAATAAACCAAACTTCAAAAATATGTATATATGTTTGCAGTTTATCTTATGTAAACAACAGGGTAAAACAACGCATTTTCAAAGACTGGCATTAAGTTCAGCAAAAGCAAGTAATTTTGACGACAATGATGCAAAATGTATGTGAAATAACAACAAGACGGAATGAACAAATGACGTGCACCATTTATCATTCAGCAAACAAACGCCAATATATTTGGAAACTTTGGTAAAAATTTAATCATTTTCAAACTAATCACCCTCAATAATTTAAATTGTTACTGATTTCTTGCAAATGAGGGCATTGCAAGATCTTAAGTGTGGGAAGGGATTAAATTCTTTCGGATTTTAAAATTTTTTACTTTATACACTTGGTTACCATTAAAAATACTAGTAAAGCAGTAGTTGTATTAGAATCTAGTGCTCTCTGATAAAAAAGAACAGCCCTAGTCTTATATACTGACTACCCAATTCTAGTAAAATTTTTCAAAATTTTCAATTAAATGAATTCAAAATCATGTTTATACATATTTATGAACGATAAAACTAGGTTTTAACACCGAAATTATTGTTACCTCGGAAAGGACATAAATTGAGAAACAAACTAAAACGTCAAAATTCATTTAAAATGGAATAGAGGACGATAAAAAGAAAAATAAAAAGCCAAGTATGGGAAAATTTACCAAGTTATCTTAAACATATGTCACATATATCTGTAACAAATAAATTGAAAATACTTTTGCTTTGGACTAAACTAAACTGTTTTACCCAATGAAAGAAAAGAAGAGATGGATCTACACGATGAATCAATTCCATCATTAAAAGGAAGTAAAGTCTTCCGAAAAAGACACGCGCTTCTTGATTTAGGTCATGAAGTTGTCGTCCAGACCAGCTGTAGGTTGACGAAAAATCTAGAAAAGTCATCACTAAAATCAGCTGGAAATCCACGGACCTCAGCATTAAACAGGGTCGCCAAGTGGTCAGATTTATCCTAACCATGAGAAGGATTTATCTCGTACAATGGGGAGGCACCGTGCAAATTAGCTGGATAAGACTAATGAATCAGATCCCCAGAAAGGATAATCTCCTTAAAGATTAAAAATCAGCTTTTAAGACTGATATTACTCAATCCTAGAGATTGACCTTAAAGATTGAGAATTACAAACTCATGGAATTCAATGATATCTAAACTCGAGCTTGAACGAGAAAATATTTTGATCAAAAATACAAACCGATTTGTTTTCTGAAAACCCTATTTTCAATACGTTCATTACCATTGAACGTAAAATCCTAGGAATTCACCTGGAATTCATTAGGTCACCTGAATTAAATCGGGTGTCAACCGTAAGAACGGTGGTTGCATAGCATGGTCAAAGACAGGACTTTGTGCCAAACCGAAAAATTATAAGGGTGAGCTTTACTATTGCTCCTACCAAGAATAGTAATTGCGTCCGACACGTTATAGACCATAATCAAAAGCATGTCACGGGACATTGCCTTAACAGTTGCTTGTTCAACGCTTTCCTTTACAACCGGACGGTAGTTTACCGAAAGGTAATATACGGAACAAGTAAACTGGACGTGTTGCTTTCCAAATACAAGGTTAGCAAGTGGGTGACACAAAACCGCAAGTTTTGAGCTAAAATTTTCAATTCTGAAACCCACCAAACCCACAAAAATATTTTGCAAACACCGGTAAAGGGTTATTCCGGAAAACTTATCTAGGGTAAAAACTAGATTTCAAAAGATCAAATGTTTTCATAAAGATCCAATTTCCTTAATGGATCTAAATTTTTATAGTCATGTGGGACTGTAAACCATATCGTTACTACCATTGTTTATACCGCCATATAGAAATCACTGATGTACAAAGTGTGAAGAATAAAGAAGTGATTCTAGTATTTCAAGACAATATTGCTTGAGGACAAGCAACGCTCAAGTGTGGGAATATTTGATAATGCTAAAAACGAACATATATTTCATAGCATTATTCCTCAAGAAAGACAAGCTTTTAGTTGCAATTGTTCTATTTACAAGTGATATTCGTTTAAATAATAAAAGGTGAAGACAAAAGACAGATTCGACGATTTGAAGACGCAAACGACCAAAAAGCTCAAAAGAACAAAAGACAATCAAAAAGGTTCCAATTATTGATAAGAAACGTCTCGAAATCACAAGAGTACAAGATTCAAAACGCAAAGTACAAGATATTAAATTGTACGCGAGGACGTTCGAAAATCCGGAACCGGGACTAGAGTCAACTCTTAACGCTCGACGCAACGGACTAAAAATTACAAGTTAACTATGTATATAAATATAATATAATATATAATTAATTATATTAATTATATATATATTATATATATATATTAAAAACTGTCGGCAGCCAGAAACTCCAAGGGTGTGAATTGAAAATACCTCTCCGCGACTCGCGGAGTTTGAAGGGCTTTTTGCCGCGAGTCGCGGAGCCCCAAAAATCATTCCTGGCTATAAATCAACCCGAATTCTGATCAAAATCATCATCATTTTTTCTTCTCATTCATACGAAGTAATATATATTTATATTTATAATTTATATTTTAATTATAATTCTAATAATAAGGGTATGTTAGCGAATGTTGTAAGGGTGTAAGTCGAAATTCTGTCCGTGTAACGCTACGCTATTTTTAATCATTGTAAGTTATGTTCAACCTTTTTATATTAATGTCTCGTAGCTAAGTTATTATTATGCTTGTTTAAAACGAAGTAATCATGATGTTGGGCTAATTACTAAAATTGGGTAATTGGGCTTTGTACCATAATTGGGGTTTGGACAAAAGAACGACACTTGTGGAAACTAGACTATGGGCTATTAATGGGCTTTATATTTGTTTAACTAAATGAAAGTTTGTTAATGTTAATATAAAGATTTACAATTGGGCGTCCCTATAAATTACCATATACACTCGATCGGACACGATGGGCGGGGTATTTATATGTACGAATAATCGTTCATTTAACCGGACACGGGAATGGATTAATAGCCACTAGAATAATTAAAACAGGGGTGAAATTACATTCAAGGGTAATTGGTGTAATTGTTAACAAAGTAGTAAAACCTTGGTTTACACGCAGTCGATAACCTGGTGTATTCATTAAACAAAGTATTAAAACCTTGTTACAATTCGAATCCCCAATTAGTTGGAATATTTATCTTCGGGTATAATAATAATTTGACAAGGACACTTGCAATTTATATTTATGACTGATGGACTGTTATGGACAAAAACCAGACGGACATATTGAATAATCCAGGACAAAGGACAATTAACCCATGGGCATAAAACTAAAATCAACACGTCAAACATCATGATTACGGAAGTTTAAATAAGCATAATTCTTTTATATCATATTTTATTTCCTTTATTTTATATTTAATTGCACTTCTAATTATCGCACTTTTATTTATTGTTATTTCATTTTATCGCACTTTTAATTATCGTACTTTTTAATTATCGCAATTTAATTTTTATCGCATTTTTATTATTCGCAATTTCATTATCGTTATTTACTTTACGCTTTAATTTAAAGTCTTGTATTTATTTTATATTTTACATTAGGTTTTAACTGCGACTAAAGTTTTAAAATCGACAAACCGGTCATTAAACGGTAAAAACCCCTCTTTATAATAATAATATTACTTATATATATATTTGTATTTTTATAAAAGTAAACTAATATAGCGTTGAGCTTTGCTTAAAGATCTCCCTGTGGAACGAACCGGACTTACTAAAAACTACACTACTGTACGATTAGGTACACTGCCTATAAGTGTTGTAGCAAGGTTTAAGTATATCCATTCTATAAATAAATAAATATCTTGTGTAAAATTGTATCGTATTTAATAGTATTTCCTAGTAAAATATAAGCTATTTTATATACACCTCGTTCGACATCAGAAATCCATAAGTTACGATGTGTTTACTTTGACGCATATATTGCGGGGAACCCAAATGCTATTTTACGCAATGGGTTAAGAAATTATTTTGACTCAATATATCCGAATATTGGACTTCGTGATTTAGAAAAAGCGGCTAACATGCAACATAAAGAAGCATGTTATGCTTACGGATTAGTAATGTTCGCTTCTCACCAAAGTGAGAACAAGAACATCGGGCTACAACTATTAAACAAAACGTTCCCACAAGTGACGGAGTCGGTAATTGGGGTAAGAAATGAGGTTTTTAGATTGTTACGGGACTGTTGGACATTACGTAACCCTCGTCCCTTTGACGACGTTACAACACGCTGTCTTATCAACGGCCATAACGGTTATGTTCCACAAGACCAAGGATGGGAAGTAATCCTAGTAAAACCAGAATGCATGACTTGTTTCTGGACGTATGAATTACGTGTCTTTATTGCCTTTGCTAAACGACTTGTGTACTAGCTAGAATTATCTTCACAACCATCTTGTATCAAATTTATTGTGTGCTATATTTCATGCTATATGTAAAATAAGCGGTATTGTAAGTTTGTAAAATATTGTGTAAAAGTTTGAACGCGAAATATTATTATAATCAGTTTTTCATATAGAATTGTAGTAGTTGAATTGTATATTAGCTACTAAGTATGAACTTAACGGGTAGGTACTACCCGAATTTAAACTTATAAAACGCTAATATGAAGAAAAAGCTTTTATAAATGAGTTCATATTATGCTACGAAATACTATTAACTACTCTTAATATTCTGTATGATTAACTTGTTCCATTTGACTATTTTGAAGGAAATGGCACCGACTACTCGACACACCGTGAATATGAATGAAGAGGAATTCCGTACTTTTCTAGCTTCAAACATAGCCGCAGTACAGGCTGCGCTACATACCAACAATAACCTTGGATCTAGCAGTACAGGAAATCGTGTAGGATGCACCTACAAAGAATTCACTGCCTGCAAACCTTTGGAATTTGATGGAACCGAAGGACCGATCGGATTGAAACGGTGGACCGAGAAGGTCGAATCGGTGTTTGCCATAAGTAAGTGTACTGAAGAGGATAAAGTGAAGTACGCTACGCATACCTTCACAGGTTCTGCGTTAACATGGTGGAATACCTATCTAGAGCAAGTGGGACAAGACGATGCGTACGCACTACCGTGGTCAGCATTCAAGCACTTGATGAACGAGAAGTACCGTCCCAGAACCGAGGTCAATAAGCTCAAGACAGAACTTAGAGGGTTACGAACCCAAGGATTTGATATTACCACGTACGAAAGACGATTCACAGAATTGTGCCTATTGTGTCCGGGAGCGTTCGAAGATGAGGAAGAGAAGATCGACGCGTTTGTGAAAGGATTACCGGAAAGAATCCAAGAAGATATAAGTTCACACGAGCCCGCCTCCATACAACAGGCATGTAGAATGGCTCACAAACTAGTGAACCAGATTGAAGAAAGAATTAAAGAACAGACTGCTGAAGAGACCAATGTGAAGCAAGTCAAAAGAAAGTGGGAGGAAAACGGTGATAAGAATCACCAATACAACAACAACAGCAATTACAACAATAATCGTAACAATTATCCCAACAATCGCAACATCAATCGCAACTACAACAAACGGCCCAACAACAACAACAACAACAACAACTACAACAATCATCCCAACAACAATAATAACCGCAACAACAACAACAATCAGAAGCAGCTATGCCAAAGGTGTGAAAAGTATCACTCGGGGTTCTGCACCAAATTTTGCAACAAGTGTAAAAGAAATGGTCATAGCGCGGCGAAGTGTGAGGTCTACGGACCAGGGGTTAATAGAACGAAAGGAACAAATGGTGTCGGAACGAGTAATGGCGGAGCAAGTAGTGTCGGAGCAAGTTATGCCAATTTAGTTTGTTATAAATGTGGAAAACCGGGCCACATTATTAGAAATTTCCCGAACCAGGAGAACACGAATGGACAAGGCCGCGGAAGAGTTTTCAATATTAATGCGGCAGAGGCACAGGAAGACCCGGAGCTTGTTACGGGTACGTTTCTTATTGACAATAAATCTGCTTACGTTTTATTTGATTCGGGTGCGGATAGAAGCTATATGAGTAGAGATTTTTGTGCTAAATTAAGTTGTCCATTGACGCCTTTGGATAGTAAATTTTTACTCGAATTAGCAAATGGTAAATTAATTTCAGCAGATAATATATGTCGGAATCGAGAAATTAAACTGGTTAGCGAAACATTTAAGATTGATTTGATACCAGTAGAGTTAGGGAGTTTTGATGTGATAATCGGTATGGACTGGTTGAAAGAAGTGAAAGCAGAGATCGTTTGTTACAAAAATGCAATTCGCATTATACGAGAAAAAGGAAAACCCTTAATGGTGTACGGAGAAAAGGGCAACACGAAGCTACATCTTATTAGTAATTTGAAGGCACAAAAACTAATAAGAAAAGGTTGCTATGCTGTTCTAGCACACGTCGAGAAAGTACAAACTGAAGAAAAGAGCATCAATGATGTTCCCATTGCAAAAGAATTTCCTGATGTATTTCCGAAAGAATTACCAGGATTACCCCCACATTGATCCGTTGAATTTCAAATAGATCTTGTACCAGGAGCTGCACCAATAGCTCGTGCTCCTTACAGACTCGCACCCAGCGAGATGAAAGAACTGCAAAGCCAATTACAAGAACTTTTAGAGCGTGGTTTCATTCGACCAAGCACATCACCGTGGGGAGCTCCTGTTTTGTTTGTCAAGAAGAAAGATGGTACATTCAGGTTGCGTATCGACTACCGAGAGTTGAACAAACTTACCATCAAGAACCGCTACCCACTACCGAGAATCGACGACTTATTTTATCAACTACAAGGCTCGTCTGTTTATTCAAAGATTGACTTACGTTCCGGGTATCATCAAATGCGGGTGAAAGAAGATGATATTCCAAAGACTGCTTTCAGAACACGTTACGGTCATTATGAGTTTATGGTCATGCCGTTTGGTTTAACTAATGCACCAGCTGTGTTCATGGACCTTATGAACCGAGTGTGTGGACCATACCTTGACAAGTTTATCATTGTTTTCATTGATGACATACTTATTTACTCAAAGAATGACCAAGAACACGGTGAACATTTGAGAAAGGTGTTAGAAGTATTGAGGAAGGAAGAATTGTACGCTAAGTTTTCAAAGTGTGCATTTTTGTTGGAAGAAGTTCAATTCCTCGGTCACATAGTGAACAAAGAAGGTATTAAGGTGGATCCGGCAAAGATAGAAACTGTTGAAAAGTGGGAAACCCCGAAAACTCCGAAACACATACGCCAGTTTTTAGGACTAGCTGGTTACTACAGAAGGTTCATCCAAGACTTTTCCAGAATAGCAAAACCCTTGACTGCATTAACGCATAAAGGGAAGAAATTTGAATGGAATGATGAACAAGAGAAAGCGTTTCAGTTATTGAAGAAAAAGCTAACTACGGCACCTATATTGTCATTGCCTGAAGGGAATGATGATTTTGTGATTTATTATGACGCATCAAAGCAAGGTCTCGGTTGTGTATTAATGCAACGAACGAAGGTGATTGCTTATGCGTCTAGACAATTGAAGATTCACGAACAAAATTATACGACGCATGATTTGGAATTAGGCGCGGTTGTTTTTGCATTAAAGACTTGGAGGCACTACTTATATGGGGTCAAAAGTATTATATATACCGACCACAAAAGTCTTCAACACATATTTAATCAGAAACAACTGAATATGAGGCAGCGTAGGTGGATTGAATTATTGAATGATTACGACTTTGAGATTCGTTACCACCCGGGGAAGGCAAATGTGGTAGCCGATGCCTTGAGCAGGAAGGACAGAGAACCCATTCGAGTAAAATCTATGAATATAATGATTCATAATAACCTTACTACTCAAATAAAGGAGGCGCAACAATGAGTTTTAAAAGAGGGAAATTTAAAGGATGAAATACCCAAAGGATCGGAGAAGCATCTTAATATTCGGGAAGACGGAACCCGGTATAGGGCTGAAAGGATTTGGGTACCAAAATTTGGAGATATGAGAGAAATGGTACTTAGAGAAGCTCATAAAACCAGATACTCAATACATCCTGGAACGGGGAAGATGTACAAGGATCTCAAGAAACATTTTTGGTGGCCGGGTATGAAAGCCGATGTTGCTAAATACATAGGAGAATGTTTGACGTGTTCTAAGGTCAAAGCTGAGCATCAGAAACCATCAGGTCTACTTCAACAACCCGAAATCCCAGAATGGAAATGGGAAAACATTACCATGGATTTCATCACTAAATTGCCAAGGACTGCAAGTGGTTTTGATACTATTTGGGTAATAGTTGATCGTCTCACCAAATCAGCACACTTCCTGCCAATAAGAGAAGATGACAAGATGGAGAAGTTAGCACGACTGTATTTGAAGGAAGTCGTCTCCAGACATGGAATACCAATCTCTATTATCTCTGATAGGGATGGCAGATTTATTTCAAGATTCTGGCAGACATTACAGCAAGCATTAGGAACTCGTCTAGACATGAGTACTGCCTATCATCCACAAACTGATGGGCAGAGCGAAAGGACGATACAAACGCTTGAAGACATGCTACGAGCATGTGTTATTGATTTCGGAAACAGTTGGGATCGACATCTACCGTTAGCAGAATTTTCCTACAACAACAGCTACCATTCAAGCATTGAGATGGCGCCGTTTGAAGCACTTTATGGTAGAAAGTGCAGGTCTCCGATTTGTTGGAGTGAAGTGGGGGATAGACAGATTACGGGTCCGGAGATTATACAAGAAACTACCGAGAAGATCATCCAAATTCAACAACAATTGAAAACCGCCCAAAGTCGACAAAAGAGCTACGCTGACATTAAAAGAAAAGATATAGAATTTGAAATTGGAGAGATGGTCATGCTTAAAGTTGCACCTTGGAAAGGCGTTGTTCGATTTGGTAAACGAGGGAAATTAAATCCAAGGTATATTGGACCATTCAAGATTATTGATCGTGTCGGACCAGTAGCTTACCGACTTGAGTTACCTCAACAACTCGCGGCTGTACATAACACTTTCCACGTCTCAAATTTGAAGAAATGTTTTGCTAAAGAAGATCTCACTATTCCGTTAGATGAAATCCAAATCAACGAAAAACTCCAATTCATCGAAGAACCCGTCGAAATAATGGATCGTGAGGTTAAAAGACTTAAGCAAAAAAAGATACCAATTGTTAAGGTTCGATGGAATGCTCGTAGAGGACCCGAGTTCACCTGGGAGCGTGAAGATCAGATGAAGAAGAAATACCCGCATCTATTTCCAGAAGATTCGTCAACACCTTCAACAGCTTAAAATTTCGGGACGAAATTTATTTAACGGGTAGGTACTGTAGTGACCCGAACTTTTCCATGTTTATATATATTAATTGAGATTGATATTTACATGATTAAATGTTTCCAACATGTTAAGCAATCAAACTTGTTAAGACTTGATTAATTGAAATATGTTTCATATAGACAATTGACCACCCAAGTTGATCGGTGATTCACGAACGTTAAAACTTGTAAAAACTATATGATGACATATATATGGATATATATATATAGTTAACATGATACTATGATAAGAAAACATATCATAAAGTATATTAACAATGAACTACATATGTAAAAATAAGACTACTAACTTAATGATTTTTAAGCGAGGCATATATGTAACGATTATCGTTGTAAAGACATTTAATGTATATATATCATATTAAGAGATATTCATACATGATAATATCATGATAATATAATAATTTAAAATCTCATTTGATATTATAAACATTGGGTTAACAACATTTAACAAGATCGTTAACCTAAAGGTTTCAAAACAACACTTACATGTAACGACTAACGATGACTTAACGACTCAGTTAAAATGTATATACATGTAGTGTTTTAATATGTATTTATACACTTTTGAAAGACTTCAATACACTTATCAAAATACTTCTACTTAACAAAAATACTTACAATTACATCCTCGTTCAGTTTCATCAACAATTCTACTCGTATGCACCCGTATTCGTACTCGTACAATACACAGCTTTTAGATGTATGTACTATTGGTATATACACTCCAATGATCAGCTCTTAGCAGCCCATGTGAGTCACCTAACACATGTGGGAACCATCATTTGGCAACTAGCATGAAATATCTCATAAAATTACAAAAATATGAGTAATCATTCATGACTTATTTACATGAAAACAAAATTACATATCCTTTATATCTAATCCATACACCAACGACCAAAAACACCTACAAACACTTTCATTCTTCAATTTTCTTCATCTAATTGATCTCTCTCAAGTTCTATCTTCAAGTTCTAAGTGTTCTTCATATATTCTACAAGTTCTAGTTACATAAAATCAAGAATACTTTCAAGTTTGCTAGCTCACTTCCAATCTTGTAAGGTGATCATCCAACCTCAAGAAATCTTTGTTTCTTACAGTAGGTTATCATTCTAATACAAGGTAATAATCATATTTAAACTTTGGTTCAATTTCTATAACTATAACAATCTTATTTCAAGTGATGATCTTACTTGAACTTGTTTTCGTGTCATGATTCTGCTTCAAGAACTTCGAGCCATCCAAGGATCCGTTGAAGCTAGATCCATTTTTCTCTTTTCCAGTAGGTTTATCCAAGGAAATTAAGGTAGTAATGATGTTCATAACATCATTCGATTCATACATATAAAGCTATCTTATTCGAAGGTTTAAACTTGTAATCACTAGAACATAGTTTAGTTAATTCTAAACTTGTTCGCAAACAAAAGTTAATCCTTCTAACTTGACTTTTAAAATCAACTAAACACATGTTCTATATCTATATGATATGCTAACTTAATGATTTAAAACCTGGAGACACGAAAAACACCGTAAAACCGGATTTACGCCGTCGTAGTAACACCGCGGGCTGTTTTGGGTTAGTTAATTAAAAACTATGATAAACTTTGATTTAAAAGTTGTTATTCTGAGAAAATGATTTTTATTATGAACATGAAACTATATCCAAAAATTATGGTTAAACTCAAAGTGGAAGTATGTTTTCTAAAATGGTCATCTAGACGTCGTTCTTTCGACTGAAATGACTACCTTTACAAAAACGACTTGTAACTTATTTTTCCGACTATAAACCTATACTTTTTCTGTTTAGATTCATAAAATAGAGTTCAATATGAAACCATAGCAATTTGATTCACTCAAAACGGATTTAAAATGAAGAAGTTATGGGTAAAACAAGATTGGATAATTTTTCTCATTTTAGCTACGTGAAAATTGGTAACAAATCTATTCCAACCATAACTTAATCAACTTGTATTGTATATTATGTAATCTTGAGATACCATAGACACGTATACAATGTTTCGACCTATCATGTCGACACATCTATATATATTTCGGAACAACCATAGACACTCTATATGTGAATGTTGGAGTTAGCTATACAGGGTTGAGGTTGATTCCAAAATATATATAGTTTGAGTTGTGATCAATACTGAGATACGTATACACTGGGTCGTGGATTGATTCAAGATAATATTTATCGATTTATTTCTGTACATCTAACTGTGGACAACTAGTTGTAGGTTACTAACGAGGACAGCTGACTTAATAAACTTAAAACATCAAAATATATTAAAAGTGTTGTAAATATATTTTGAACATACTTTGATATATATGTATATATTGTTATAGGTTCGTGAATCAACCAGTGGCCAAGTCTTACTTCCCGACGAAGTAAAAATCTGTGAAAGTGAGTTATAGTCCCACTTTTAAAATCTAATATTTTTGGGATGAGAATACATGCAGGTTTTATAAATGATTTACAAAATAGACACAAGTACGTGAAACTACATTCTATGGTTGAATTATCGAAATCGAATATGCCCCTTTTTATTAAGTCTGGTAATCTAAGAATTAGGGAACAGACACCCTAATTGACGCAAATCCTAAAGATAGATCTATCGGGCCCAACAAGCCCCATCCAAAGTACCGGATGCTTTAGTACTTCGAAATTTATATCATATCCGAAGGGTGTCCCGGAATGATGGGGATATTCTTATATATGCATCTTGTTAATGTCGGTTACCAGGTGTTCACCATATGAATGATTTTTATCTCTATGTATGGGATGTGTATTGAAATATGAAATCTTGTGGTCTATTATTATGATTTGATATATATAGGTTAAACCTATAACTCACCAACATTTTTGTTGACGTTTTAAGCATGTTTATTCTCAGGTGATTATTAAGAGCTTCCGCTGTCGCATACTTAAATAAGGACGAGATTTGGAGTCCATGCTTGTATGATATTGTGTAAAGACTGCATTCAAGAAACTTATTTTGTTGTAACATATTTGTATTGTAAACCATTATGTAATGGTCGTGTGTAAACAGGATATTTTAGATTATCATTATTTGATAATCTACGTAAAGCTTTTTAAACCTTTATTGATGAAATAAAGGTTATGGTTTATTTTAAAATGAATGCAGTCTTTGAAAAGCGTCTCATATAGAGGTCAAAACCTCGCAACGAAATCAATTAATATGGAACATTTTTAATCAATAAGAACGGGACATTTCATTGGGTTGTTTCTCAATTTATGTCCTTTCCGAGGTAACAATAATTTCGGTATTAACACCTAGTTTTATCGTTCATAAATATGTATAAACATGATTTTGAATTCATTTAGTTGAAAATTTTTCAAATTTTCACAAAATTTGGCAATTAAACTAAGTGTAAACCCGAAAGAATTTATAACCCTTCCCCACACTTGAGATCATGCGATGCCCTCATTTGCATGGAATCAGACTATAATTATAAATTCATGAGGATGATTAGTGTAGAAAAGTGATTAAAAATACTGAGTTTGCAAACATATTATTTTATATCACATTTGATATTTTGCGTCATGTCGTCAAAATTAGTAGCTTTTGCTGAACTTTAATGTCAGTCTTTGAAAATGTGCTGTTTTACCCTGTTTTGTAAATAAGATAAACTACGGACATATATATATATATATATATATATATATATATTTTATAAAACCTTTATTTATTAAAACAATTTAAATGAATAAATTTTTTTAAAATTTTGTTTCCTTTTACTTTAGGTAGTTTCGGTACGTTTACCTAGTCCGTCCCTCAGCAAAATTTAAAATTTGTCGTTTTTAAAGCGATTGTTTTAAAAGCAAAGATTTTTGGGGTTTTTTTTTTGGTATACTTTAGATCAATAATATTAAAAATAATGATAACACAATTTTTCGCCCCGTCCTCGGGTAAAGCAATTTCGGTTCCATGACCTTGTCTTTAACTTACGATGAATTTTAGAAATCATTTTTTTTAAACTTAATGAAATAAAGTAAATTTTGTTTTTAAATTCACACAAAACTTAAATTTAAAAATGCATATAAATTTCATATAAAACCTATAAAACAAAAAATTTAGAATGGGGGGAGAAAACTAGTTCTTTAGTGTCTGCTAGCGGAAAAGACCAATCGGATTCCATTCTCGGAACTACACGAGAACAGAACAACTAAATTTAGACAGCATTTTCTTTTTAGAACATTTGAATCTCCTCACACTTAGGTAGTTGTGGTGTCGAAATTGTGATTAACTTCATCGTCAATTTCTCTTGGACCATAATCAACTTGCATATCCTGTGTAATATCCACAAATTCAACTAGTTTCGCCTTTTCTTTAGGCGATAGATTGGATACTAACCGATTACATAACTTAAAGTTTCCCTTGGTTCTGGCATCGCGAATCCGTTTAATAAGTTTCTTCATTGAACTGTTAATAACGGAGTCATTTAATTTCGTATCAACAACGGGGTTCTTTGTTATCAGGTCATCATTAGGTTTTACTTCATCTTCCCCACACTTAGGCATTTTATTATTGTTAAGCACTACCGTTGGAGTTGGTAAAACAATATGGTTCTTACCAATCGTTTTTGTTGGTTCAACGGTTTTGGTTGGTGGAGATTTAGTCTTTCGACAAACAAAGGTGACCGATTTGTCACCATCACTAAGTGTCATTCTACCCTTTCTTACATCAAATAATGCCCCGATGGATGCTAAGAATGGTCGACCTAAAATTAGAGGAACGTTTGAGTCCTCTTCTATGTCAATGACAATAAATTCGACTAGAAAGGTTAAATTACCTACTTGAACGGGTTGTCAGCAATTCCAACTGGATGCTTAATGGTTTGATCAAAGAGTCGAACACTCATCTCTGTTGGACTTAACTCACCTACTCCTAATCTCTTATATAATGAAAGAGGCATAACACTCACACTCGCACCTAAATCTGCTAGTGCATCATACATGACACAATCACTAAGTAGACAAGGAACAATAAATTCACCCGGATCACCCACCCTGGGTGGAGGTTTTGGTGGAACTGTCATCACCGGGTTTACTTCTATGGTTTTTATTTCTTGTACCTTCTTATTCTTCTTCTTTTTTCCAAAGGTATCACAAACTTTATTACCTATCACTTGCTCATACTCAACTCCTTTTCTTGGAAACATGATGGGTGGTCTGTATGGTGCCACCACTGGCTTTACATACTCGGGTAGTGGTGGTGGCGTAACTTCTTCATTGTTACTCACATCGAAAACCTTCCCATCTTCTGGTGCTGATTTTTCAGAATTCGTTGAAACCATATTAACATTCTCATTCCGAGGATTTACTTCAGTATTACTCGGTAGCTTTCCTTGTTCCCTCTCACTCATCATGCTAGCAAGAGTACCTACGTGTTTTTCTAGATTCAAAATGGAAGCTTGTTGAGTTCTTAATGACTGATCAAACCTCTCATTCCTTTGGGTTTGAGATGTAATAAATTGTGTTTGAGATTCCATTAGCTTTGCCATCATTTCTTCCAGATTTGGCTTTTTCTCTTCGGTTTATTGTGGTGGTTTATACAAGCTAGGTCTTTGTTGATTGAAAGTGTTTTTTTGAGTTGGTGGGTTATTCGGACCTTGTTGGTTATACGAGTTATTGTTGGGTCCATTTGGATTGTAAAGAATGTTTTGATTTCGATTGAAGTTTGGCCTTGGCAGTTGATAATTATTTTGATAATTATTTCCCGGCCTTTGGTTCATGTAGGAAACATTCTCACGTTGTTCCATCGTTTGCTCGATGTGACAATCTTTCATTAAGTGTGGTCCACCGCATCGCTCACAACTGATTCGTATTGCGTGAATATCTTTATTCATTTTTTCCATTCGTCTCTCGAAACATCTATTTTTGCGAAAACGGAATCAAAGTCATGGCTAGAATCGGCTCTACCCGCTTTAGATGATCTAACGATGTCTTTTTCTTGATGCCACTCATGTGAGTGGTAGGCTGTGTTATCAATAATTTTGTAAGCTTTAGTTGCGGTTTTCTTCATAATGGAACCACCAGCTGCTATGTCGATGTCTTTTCGTGTAGCAACGTCGACACCTTGGTAGAATATTTGTACTATTTGATAAGTGTCTAAACCGTGCTGAGGACATCCTCTTAACAACTTTCTGAATCTTGTCCACGCCTCATATAATGTTTCATTTGGCTTTTGCGTGAACGTAACAATTTTTCCTTGAAGTCTCACGGCTTTAGATGCCGGAAAGAATCTTTTAAGAAATTTCTCAACTAAAACATCCCATGTGTCAATCGTCCCTTCAGGTAACGATTCTAATCAATCTTTGGCTTCTCCCTTTAAAGTCCAGGGAAACAACATGAGATAGATTTGTTCATCCTCAACCTCTCTGATTTTGAATAGAGTACAGTTCCTATTAAAGGTTCGAAGATGTTCGTTTGGATCTTCCTTCGGCGTACCACTAAATTGGCATTGATTAGTTACCATGTGTAGGATTTATCCCTTGATTTCATAATCTGGCGCATTAATGTCTGGTTGAGTAATTGCGTGACCTTGGCCAGTGCGTGTAGCTCTCATTCGATCTTCCATACTTAGAGGTTCTTGATTTTCCATGATTGAATTTGTTGAATCTAAATCACTAGAGGATTCTGATTTAATGGTTTCTTCCTCGACAATCTCTGGTTGTATGATTTGTGGTTCAGGAGGAATGATTATTGGTTCAGGATCTCTGAATTGTCCTTGAATATCCTCCGGGTTATCAATTGTGAGGTCTGGCTCAAAAAATGGATTATCGAAAATTTGAATTGGAGTACTTGGTCGACTTGATGACGATTCTAAAGAAAAATCAACGGCGACAATATTGGCTAGATGTCTTGATCGAGTTACAGGTGGTGAACGTATGAAAGGTGGTGAACGTTTTGCTCGGTGCATTCACTGAATATCCTATTAGTTATAAAAAATAAAAATTATATAAGTTATCAAATTAATAGACTTTTCTGCTTTTGCCCACATTTCGAATAGCCAAAAGATGCAGCAGGGAGCCAGGATCCTTTAAGTCAAAAAATCCACAACTCAGCCACTAACAAATCTAACTATTACTACGAAGCAGAAAATTTTGGATGTCTATCAATTTAATCGCTTAAAATAATTTTTCTTCGATATTTTAAAGAAATTCTAGGAAATTCTATGTCCTAAAAACTAGAGCGTAGAAATGAGAAAGAAAAAGCGCGCGTCGAAAAACGTCGAAAAATAAAAAGTCGAAAAATAATAATTAGAAAGTAAAGCGTCGAAACTTAAAAGTCAAAAAATTATAATGTAAAAAGTTGCGCCTAAAGGTATTAAAACTTAAAAGGAATTCTATATCCAAAACGGAAATAACTTAATTAGGCACTAAAATCTAAAAACTGCGTCGCAAAATTCTAAAGCGCCTAAATCTTAATCTAAAGAAAAAGCACTTAAGGGATTTTACGGCAAAACCTAAAAACTAGAAATATAAAATAACTACGGCAAAAACTAAGTTTAAAACTAATCACGAACGATAAATATACAAATTACGAATAACTGATAAAAAATACAAAAAGAAATTAAAGTGATAAAAATACAATTTTAAAAAAAAATATTATTTTTCTATTATTATTTATAAAAGTATTATTAATATAAATAATAATAACTAAAACTTAAAATACAAATTAATTAAAAACTAAAACTAAATATTAAATATAAACCCTAATTAGGTTTTAAATAATAATAATTAAAAATTAAACCCTAATTATGTAATTAATGATCCTAGGTATCAGCTGTCAGAGCAGCTCCGCGATTGCTGCGGTTTATACCTTCTAAGCTCCGCGATTGCGGATTTAAACAGTGATAGATCCGGTTTGGGCTTAAAATAGGTTCGGCCTGGTACTATTCCTGTGTGGGCTTTAGTTTTGGGCTTCGGCCAGATTTGGGCCCAGTTGCTATTTTTAATTTTTACAAGATTTTAATTTTACAAAATAATCTATATAAAATAAAATAAACCTATATTTTTAAAACAACAAATAAAAATAAAAATACTTTATAATTTTATATATTTTGAACAAACTCTTAAAAATATATTTTTTATTTTTTTATTATTTTTTTATATTTTTATAATTTTTTTTAAACTTATATATAATTATATTTTTACAAATATAGATTAAAAATATAGTGTTTCGCCGAGTCCCCGGCAGCGGCGCCAAAAACTTGATGTGTGCAGCGGTGTATACGAAATACTATTATTGTTTACTACGAAATACGACGAAATATTACACAAGTTTTATTAATTTACGGATGGAATATACCTAAACCTTGCTACAACACTATAGGCAGTGTACCTAATCGTAGAGTAGTGTAGTTTTTAGTAAGTCCGGTTCGTTCAACACAGAGCTAGTAATAACGTACTATATTTTTAACAACTATATTTATACAAATATATATAATTATATATAGGTAGTAATATTATAAAAGGGGGTTTTACCGTTTAATGACCGGTTTGTCGATTTTAAATATTAAGCGTAAAGATAAATGACAATAATTAAAGTGCGTAGAATAAATAACAATATTTAAATGACGATATATAAAATTGCGAATAATAAAATGACAGGAAATAAAAGTACGATGAGAAATACAATAAAAGAATTATGCTTATTTAAACTTCCGTAATCATGATGTTTGACGTTTTGATTTTAATTTATTACCCTGAGTTAATTGTCCTTTGTCCTAGATTATTTGATACCTATTTGGTTTTTGTCCATAATAGTCCATCGGTCATAATTATAAAATGCTCGTCAAATTAACCTTATTCCTGAAGTCAAATATTCCAACTAATTAGGGATTCAAACTGTAACAAGGTTTTAATACTTTGTTAATAATTACACCAGGTTATCGACTGCATGTAATCCAAGGTTTTAATATTTGTTAACAATTACACCAATTACCCTTGTATGTAATCCACCCCTGTTTTAATGAGATATGAACATTAATTTACCCACTTGATCAGTTTGAATAATCAATTACCCAACCCGAATAATTAATTAAATGATCGTAAAAGATGTCGTATAAACGTCACTAAATAGGACATGCATAATCATTTAATAATTATTAGATTAACTAATTTGAAGATAGGTTCGACAGATTCCAATGAATTTTCATTCGATTAGACAATACCCCCCATCTATTAATAGTCCATAGTCCAATGTCCACAAGTGTCGGTCTTTTGTCCAAACTCGAATTATGGTACAAAATCCAATAACCCCGTCTTAATATTTAGTCCAACATCACGATTACTTCGGCTCAAATAAGCATAATAATAACTTAGTTACGAGACATTAATTTAAAAAGAAAGAACATAGCTTACAGTGGTATTTAATCGCGTAGCATTACACAGACAGAGTTCCGACTTTAAAACCCGTAAAAAATTCTTACAATAACCTTATTATTATTAACTTTAATTAAAATTATAATTATAATATAAGTATATATATATATATATATATATATATATATATATATATATAGATTGAGAATCATAGAAACAGAAAAGAAAAAGATGATGAAAATTCGAGCAGAATGTGCGAGCTTTTATAGGCCCACTTTGAACTGTACAGCTCCGCGAGTGCTGTACTTTTGTGCCTTATAGCTCCGCGAGTGCGGAGCTTCGGATTCCAGCTCACCAAATTGAGTTAAACGTGGGCTGCTGAATTTTATAATATATAATATAATAATATATAATTATATATATATATATATATATATATATATATATATATATATATATATATATATATATTATATTCTTATGCATAGTTGACTTGTAATTTTAGCTCCGTTGAGTTGTACGTTGATGCTCGATTTATGTCTCAGTTCCGGATTTTCGAACGCCTTTTCGTACGCTTAGATATCTTGTACTTTGCATTTCACGGCTTGTATTCTTGTCATTTTTAAACGTTATTCATCAATAAATTGAACCACTTGGATTGTATCTTATACATTTGAGATTTTTGGTCATTTGCGTCTTCAAATCGTCGTTTTCTTCTTTTGTCTTCGCACTTATTTATTTAAACGATTATTACATAAAAATAGAACAATAGTAACTAAAAGCTTTACATATTGGGATGATATTGCGACTATATATATGTTCATTTGGAGCACTATCAATAGTGATCGGCGAGTGATAGTAATTCGACGGTTACAAAAGTTGAAGTTTAAGAGCATTGCGATGAATACTTCTTATGAAGTGACGGGTGAGCGAAGCTTGTTGCTCTTAAGTGATAGACGGGTAAAGATGACCGGTGAGTCAATGATGGACTTAATGGTCGGTTAGGCCGAAGTTTATGCTGAAGTGTGGATGTTGCGATCAATGCAATTATTGTGTCGGATTGGTCACTCTTCTCCATGAGAGTGAACAAATGTTGACAAGAGTTCATTGCGTGGAGGGTCGGGTGATCTCGACCGAGATGCACGACTGATTAAGTGGAGTGGCGTATGCCTAGGCTTAGAGGCGTACATAGGATTTTGGTGGAGTTCGCTTTGCGAACGATGAAGGGCTGTTAGTTGTTAATCGTGGTACGAAGGTGCAATGTCGTCGCGTGTACGACACCTCTAGTGAATGTTTTTGATGGCTCTTAGAGCCTAAGGTGGATTTATGGTGATTGGGTGTGTATGACCAACGATGAGGATGGTCATGCATGTCGTGGAATGACAATTCTGCGGGATGTTATCATCTTGGCGGTGAGAATGTGGAGCCGAATCCTAAGTGGGGGAGTTTTTACTGCTGTTTGAGGAAGCTCTGGTGGTGTTAGATCAAGTGAAGTGTAAGACTTATTATGTAAGGTGGTCGTGTAGCACCAAAGTGCGGTATGAGACCAAGTGCAAAGTTGGAAATCACGGGGGTGAGAGAATGAAGTTGTGGTTGCAGGTGCTCTCATAATGTAAAAGATGGATTGCTATGAAACTCGGATAGTATCATTGAATGGGTACAAGTTCGATATTGTGGTGGACACCGTATTTTCCCTATCGGGAAACATGATCGTGGAAATTGTCAAGTGGATTATTCCACTTTACGGACGATTGTGAGGCGGAAGTGTCGGTATTTATTATATCACGTAGAGACATGCGGATGTTGTTTGGTTGCGAGAGTGTGTACCCTAGTGATGTAACCCGTAGGTTGCATTGAAATGTCGAGGCCATCCTTAACGAACGGCCTAGGTAGGAAGGTTCACCCGGATTTGGTGACTATTTTATGAGTCGTGTGGCGAATTACGGAAATTTTGTGATGCTGATTCGCCGTTGACGGGATTTTAGTATACGAGTAGCTTCATGCTACTACTAGGAAGCCGTATTGTATGGTTCAGAGGAGAAACCCTATGACGATGTGTTGATGTTTCGCCTAACTCGTGGTGTATTATTGTCGTCTTGGATTAATCCAGTGACGGATAGTCGTGTGCGGATCGATCGGTGGGAAAGTGTTACTTCTAAAGTGTTTATTTTGGGGTTATCAAAATTTCTTCGTTGAAGAATGACCCAGGTATGGAGCCGGAGGAAGTTTGGTTCTTGGTTCAGAGAATATTCATGAATGACCGGTTGAGTAGTACGTTTATGAACCGATGGAGTACGGAGTTTTAAGGAAGCACGAATCCTTCTCGATTTGGATTAATGCAAGACATGGTTCATGACGTAGTGGGGTTAGTAGAGTGCGTTGGGTGATATAGTTATGGTTGTAGCTTGTCGCGAGTTGTAGCTAGAACTTGAAGGGATATGTGGTGTTTTTTGTATTTTTCCTAAGTGAAAATTTTAGGCGTTGAGTGTATGAGATATCGCTTGTTACGGTAGTGCATGCTAGTGATTATTAGCGTGTGGTGAGATCTTCGGATTAACGGAAGATATTATGGATGTCGGGCTTGGTTGTGTTTCGTAGGATCGTGAGGCGTGGTTCCTAGTTGTAAGTAAGTGAGAAGGCTTTGGAGCATTTACTTCTTGGTAGATGATGAGGATCACGGGGACGTGATCCAATTTAAGTGGGGGAGAGTTGTAACACCCCGTTTTTCAGTTACGCGTTATTTTGGACGTCATTTGAATTACGAGGCATGTAACCGTATATTTGGATCCCAAATAAAGTTTGATTTGATGTTCTAAAACCTTACCATTGGATAGTAAATCTCATTACGTTTCCAACGATATTTGATTCATCGAAAACGGAGATACGGTTTGAAAGTTACGACCAAAACAAGTTCCAGTTTCAGTCTCAGTTCATTGGGACACCGTCCAGCCATTTTGTACGCCGTCCAAAAGGCCTGACGGGCCAGCAGCTGCAATTTACTTAAATTAAAAGGGGTACTTTTGTCTTTTCACTTGTGGACGGATTTGTGGCTTTAATATCAATTTTAGATCCACTTTTGGATCATTTTCACATCCACAACTCTCTCATCTTCAAACCCTAGAGAGAGGAAGAGTTTTTAGAGAGGGAAAGCTCCATTTGGAGAAAAAGGAGGTTGTTTCGGGTTAAGGTGCAAGAGTTAAGGTTGTTCACCTCGTTCACGGCTACGTTTTGGTATTGCTGGTAAGCTCTAACTCCGAATTTAATTGTTAAGATTCTTGTTCATGTTTAGGGTTTGAGCTAGTTTGGGTTATAAATCCCATTTCTCATGAAATTGGGGGTTTTTTGTTATATGTATTGTGTAAGTAAACCCGATTATTGTGGGTTTAGGTTTTGAGGACGAATTTGGTCATGGTTTTGGGTGTAAATCACTAAGTTAGAAGTTTGTGTGTAACTTGATGTTCATAAGAACTTGTGTACTAGTCAAAATGGGTATTGACTTTGATTTGTGTCAAATTATGTTTTGGGTCAAGATTTAATGAATCGAGTATATAAGTGTTTGATTCATGCGTTAAATGGTGTTTTGGAAAGTTAATCACTAGCCGTTAGTGATTAAAGATGTTTTTGGGACTTATGTCAAAATAGGTTGACTTTGAATCGGGTCAAAATTGATAATGACACTAGTTTGATCAAATGGATGTTTAAACAATTGTGTTAAGCGTTAAATGACGTTTTTGAATGGAAGTAATCGTGGGAAGTGATTTTTGGTTTAAATGGCGTCAAGTATAATTTAGGTTAAATTGTACTTGTTTGAATGGGTCAGAATTACCACCCGTAGTGGTAATTGGTAAAGTCCACTTTAGGTGTCTAAATGGGCGGTTTGTGGAAGTAGGTATAAACCCTTGGTTAAGGGTGTTGGAGTCGAATTCTCTTGTAGAGAATGTATGTTGATTTTGTGTATATCTATATGCGTATTATAGGTAAAAGCTTGCTCGGTTGAGTTTGGAGGCGATTTATACTTTTGACTTGTGCGGGCATTTCGAGGTGAGTGGAATATTTATGTATGTATGTATATGATTTATTTGCCCGTATTAATTGTGCACATAGCCGTTTTGGGATACCTCGGGGTTAGCATACCATAGCCATTTTTGGGCGCTAACCGAATAGCCGGTTCTTACTCATACGATGATCAAGTGATGCCATAGCCGTTTTGGAACACTTGGGGGGGGGGGTGATGCCATAGCCGTTTTGGAACACCTCGGGGGTTAGCATACCATAGCCGTTTTTGGGAGCTAACGGTTGTTATGAACATCGATGACTTGGTTGCGAGGTCATTCCCTTGCGATATTGGTTAACCATGGTTTATACTTGTTGATGTTTAGCATTTCATTATTATTATGATTATTATGTTAATGATGTTGCTAGTGGTACGATTTGACGATACTTGCTATTGATTGCTTATGATGTTGCTAGTTTTACGATTTGACGATACTAGCTATTGATACGAATGGGTATGTGATTATTTTATGCATTGTATGAGTTCGTGGATGCGAGTAGGTAAATTGTATATGCATGTACATATTTATTTTACTCACTAAGCTATATGCTTACCCTCTCGTTGTTTACCTTTTTACAGGTATTGTGAATTTGAAGCCAACTAATTGTTAGACTAGATGCTTAGGAGCGCTTGGCTCGATGGGGGTAGCTTTTGGTTATATGAATGCGGATTTGGGGATTTGGTAGTCCCCGGAATTATGCTCTTGGTATCGGGTTGGGTTGTAGAGTCCTTATCTGTCTAAAGATATAAATGGGTCGAAATCGTTACATTATTGTATATAACGAGTCGTTAGGGTCTGAAGGGTCATTGGGCCTGTTTTGATGTCCAAACACTTCTTTTTTTTATGTTTCGGATGTAATTAAACTTGGGTTAATGGTTATAAATCATTTTGGTGTTGTTTTGGAAGTGTTGATATAAAATGTGAAGGTTTTGGGGCTGATCAGACATCGGGACGCCGTCCAGATAGGCTGGACGACGTCCAGTATAACTGGGCTGGGTGAGTTTTTGTCACAGAGCTTTTTAGAACAACTGGACGCCGTCCAATATTTGGGACGCCGTCCTGGCCTTTGAAACTGGACGCCGTCCAAATGAACTGAACTATTAAATTTTTTTAAGGCGTGTTTTTGGTAAAACGGAGAATGGGTCGTTACATCTCTGATTTGGAAATACACGATGGAGTGTTGATTATTAACCTGTGTTTTTTTAGCCTATCAGAACAAAAGAATATTTTCCATTATTTATATTTTTTGAAACACAGAAATTATAATCATCCGTGTTTAACTAATTATCTTAAGAAACATTCAAAATTATGGACAATAAGTGTTTTGGGTCAGCTCAGCTTGGGAAAATGGCCGATCTCAACTGATATCACAGACATATTTTACTATTAGCTAACCCACCCGTTTTGCCACCTCTATCATGAAGGAAACTCAGTAACCATGAAGGAGACTCAGTTGGGATTTGAAAGCAGAAGAAATTAGTGTTGTAGACTCGAAATGTGTTATTGACTTCTCATTAAATTAGGGGCAGGATGAACTTTTTCACAACATGACCCATTTTGACCCCCTTGCCAACCACCCATGTTGTGACTACTTTGTATGTTAGTTAACATTTGTTTCTATATCTATTCAGTTATTGTATGATGACGGTGTTGAAGAACTCATAAACCTCAAGGAAGAAAAATGGAAGTTGGTTAACAACCTGTCTCTCGTGACAGATTGTGTAAGTATTCGCATCCTTCTCTTTATACTATGTAACTTTTTTTTTACTCAACTCTGTAGTAACAAGTCAAGATTAGTTTCGGTTAAAAGCTATGATTTTTGGGTAGATGTCAAGATGATCTTGGTCGAGCCAGGCATACTGACAAACAATTGAGAATGATAAAACAAATCTATTGCAAAATCTAAACAAAATGACACAAAAAGGTACCTCCCTCCACCCCAAAAAAATTGTCCCATTTGACTTTCAAAGTCTTTTTTCTTCAACTTTCACTTTCAATTGTTTTGTTTGTATTATGAAAATACTTAATAAAAGTTATACCAATAAAAAATAAATTTAAAACTCAATCCATTCATATAATTTTCATCAAATATTATATCATACAAACAAAATTATTTAATGTCAAAGTTGATAAAGATTGACCTCAAAAGTCAAACTGGGACAGATTTTTTTGGGACAGAGGGATATTTAACTAACACATTTAAATGCATATTTTTGTACATCAAATGTACCTTACACGTGCACTTAGGACGTAAATTTGAGATGTCCTACTAAGTGTCACGGACTTATCTCGATAAGCTCACGTGCGGCACTTAGTCTCTACTAAGTCAGCCTTACTCGGACCTTATAACGATTCAAGTAACCAAAAGAGAAAATATTATAGAACAAGTGGAATTGAAGAAAATACTTATATTGCTTGAGAATGCTTTACAAGATAGAATGTTTGAGATTTGAGGTGTGGTGTGCCAAATGAGACCACCCCTATTTATACTACTCCTAACACAAAATGGATGGCTAAGATTAATCTAAATCAATGGTTAGGATCTAAGTACTAGAAACTTCAAGTATATACATGGAGATAGATATTTCCATGAATATTCCATACCATTCCATGGAAGAACTCATGGGAAAGTTCTAGGGAGCTTCCATGATGTTCTTGGGCCTTCCATGAGGTTCTTGGGTTAAAACTCTTAATTGGGTCATAATCTTAGTGGGTTGGGCCACAAACTTGTTGGGTTGTGACATTCTCCCCCACCTAAGCTCGCGACGTCCTCGTCATGTGATCCCTGTGATACTTCTTGATTTTGTCTATGAACTGCCACAATAAGTCTTCGGCTTCCCAGCTTGCTTCACTATCGGGCAAGTTACGCCACTTAACTAGGTATTCCTATAGCTCGGCACACCTCGTCTCCATACCGTTCGATGCAACAAGATATCTTCCACTTCACGATCGAATGAAGTCGCAACTGCCATTGGTGCTCGTTTGGAAACTCCTCGTTCTGGGTCTTCCTCGTCCCCATGATAAGGTTTTAGAAAACTTACGTGGAAGACTGGATGAATCTTTAACTTGGGCGGTAGTTGAACTCAATAAGATATGTTCCCAACATGTCCAATTACCGGGAATAGGCCTTCATATCTCCGGATCAATCCTTTGTGCACCTTCCTAAATGTTTTGAATTATTGAGGTAAAAGCTTCACCATCACTTGGTCCCCAACTTTGAACTCAACATGTTGTCTTTTCTCATCCGCCCATTTCTTCATTTTCTTGGCAGCCTTATCTAGTGATGCTCGCGCCAAGTCGGCTTGTTCATGCCACTCCTTCATCGTTCTATAAGCGGCTGGGCTGTTTCCATCATATGAAGCGGCCAAAGCATTCGGGGTCAAAGGTTGGCATCCTGTCACCAACTCAAAAGGACTCTTCCCCGTGGACTCACTCCTTTGCATGTTATAAGAGAACTGAGCAATATCAAGAAGCTTAGCCAAATCATGTTGATTTGCACTTACATAGTGTCGAAGATAGAGCTCCAATAGTGCATTCACCCTTTCCGTCTGTCCATCCGTTTGGGGATGAAAACTCGTGGAGAAATTCAAGTCTGTCCCCATGATCTTGAACAACTCCGTCCAAAAACGCCCCGTGAACCTCGGATCTCGATCACTTACTATCACGTGCGGTATCCCCCAATACTTTACCACATTCTTGAAAAATATTTTTGCGGTCTCATCCGCAGTAACTTCGGATGATGCGGCTATGAAGGTACCATACTTAGAAAACCGGTCTACCACGACTATAATACTCCCACACCCTTCCGACTTGGGTAAGCAAGTAATGAAGTCCATGGAAACACTCTCCCATGGTCCTTTCGGTGTAGGTAGCGGTTGTAATAGTCCTCCTGGTTGGCGTTGCTCTATCTTGTCTTGTTGGCATATTAGGCATGTCCGCACGTACGTCTCTACGTCTTCTTCCATCCTTGGCCAATAATAAGTGCCTTCTACTAATGCCAGCGTCCTCTTGATACCTGGATGACCAGCCCACTTTGAATCATGACACTCCTTCAAGATTGTACGTCTAAGATCACCCCACTTAGGCACATATAACCGGTCTCCTTTGGTGAATAATAGATCACCTTTGAGCCAAAACCTTCGCGTTTTCCCATCTCGAGCCAATCCAACAAGGTTTTTGGCTATAAGATCATGCTCTAATCCCTCCTTTATACGATCTTGAAGGAAGAATTGTGGTTTTGTGACCGCTGCAAACTCCGCCTTACGACTTAGGGCATCAGCTACCACATTGTCTTTCCCAGGCTTATACTCCAACACATAGTCAAATTCAGCTAAGAAGTCTTGCCAACGAGCTTGTTTGGGACTCAACTTCTTTTGAGTTTGAAAATAACTCGTTGCCACATTATCCGTATTGATCACGAACCTTGATCCCAAAAGATAATGCCTCCATGTCCTTAAACAATGAATAATCGCTGTCATCTCTTTCTCTTGCACAGTGTACTTCCTTTCTGCCTCGTTAAGTTTTCGACTTTCGAACGCGATTGGGTGACCTTCTTGCATTAGAACTCCTCCAATAGCAAAGTCCGATGCGTCTGTGTGTAACTCGAACGGAATGGTCACATCCGGAAGTCTCAACACCGGTTCTTCCATGACAGCTCCTTTCAACTCCTCGAATGTTGCTTGACATTTCTCATCCCACAACCAAGCTTTATTCTTCTTTAACAATTCTGTCAATGGAGCCGCTTTCGCCGAGTATCCCTTGATAAAACGACGATAGTAGTTTACTAAACCAAGGAAAGATAGTAAATCAGTCACCTTCGTTGGTGCCTCCCACTCTTGAATTGCCTTGACCTTAGCCTCATCCATGAGTAACTTCCCATTTTTAATTCTATGTCCAAGAAAATCCACCTCCTCTAATCTGAATGAACATTTCTCTAGCTTCACATACAGCTCGTTGTCCCTTAGTACTTGGAATACTTGCTTCAAGTGCCTCACATGATCTTCCATGGTGTCGTTATACACGACTATGTCATCCAAGTACACTACGACAAACTTGTCGAGGAACGAGTGGAATAATTTGTTCATCAAAGTACAAAATGTGGCAGGGGCATTGGTTAAACCAAAGGGCATGACTAGGAATTCATAAACGCCATACCTCGTCACGCATGTGGTCTTAGCCTCATCTCCTTCGGCAATTCGGACTTGATAATATCCCGATCTCAAGTCTAACTTGGAGAAGTATCTCGCCTTCCCAAGTTGATCGAACAAATCAGCAATAAGTGGGATTGGGTATTTGTTCTTGATAGTTACCTTGTTGAGTGCCCGGTAATCTATACACATCCGCAAGGACCCATCCTTCTTTCTTTGAAATAGCATTGGAGCACCATACGAGGATTTTGACGGTCGAATGTATCCCGCATCCAGCAACTCCTCGAGTTGTCTTCGCAACTCCTCCAACTCGGGTGGTGGCATTCGGTATGGGGCTTTGGAAGGTGGTTTTAATCCCGGCTCCAATTCGATCGCATGGTCAACCTCCCTCCTAGGTGGTAACTTCTTTGGTAACTCCTTGGGCATGACATCCTTGAACTCATCAAGGACCTTCTCAATTTCCTTGGGTACCTCTAGTTTTCCCTTATCTTCGACCGTCTCTTGCTTTGCTACCGCTAAATAGCATGTCTCATTCTTATTGTACCCCTTCTTGAATTGCATGGCCGAAAGTGACTTGGATGCACTCTTGCTTCCACGTTCGGTTGACACCATACAAGTCTTCTCACCATCCAAGATACACAGTGAATTAGCAAACGGCATAGGAAAACCGCGTACCTTATCTAAGAACTCCATCCCAAGTACCAACTTGAAGTCGTCTATAGGCACGACTGAGAGATCAATCATTCCTTCCCATTCTCCAATCTTTACATATACGTCTTTAGCCACCCCACTAATCGGTCTGGCACTCGTGTTCACCGTCTTCATCATGCCACTCTCTTTTGTTTCCTTGAGTCCTAGCCTTTTGGCTTCATCGGTGGAGATAAAGTTATGAGTTGCTCCCGTATCCACCAAAGCTCGTACCCGATCTCCACAAATATTAATATCTACGAATTGGAGTCCTTTATCCACTACCTTGGGTATCTACGTCTTGGCCTTGATTGCGTTGAGGATATGCATTGATCCTATGCACCGCTCCTCATCCTGACAGCCCGCCTTTTGAGCTTCCATAGCATGAAGGCTAGCTTTCTTCGGACAATCTCGGGCTCTATGCGGTCCATCACATATGAAACATCCATCATTCTTGTAAGAAGTTTTTATGCTCTTGTTATTCCCGGTTGGTCGCTTACGTGTATTATCATTCCTTGATTGGGCGGGCTTATCTCCCCCACCTTTCTCATGGCTCACCTTCTTATCTTTTGACTTGAACGAATCTTTCCTATTAGCATGGTCAACTAGCGCTTCCGCTTGAGCAATTGCGGTGGCAAGGTCTTGGACTCCTCGTCTCTCCAACTCCGTTTTAGCCCAAGGTTGCAAACCATCGAAAAAATAGAAGAGAAGAATATCATCGGGAATATCTGGGACCTCCAGGCTAAGGTTCGTGAATTCTTTAATATACTCCCGAATCGTCCCGGAATGATGTAATTTACGTAGACGACTCATCGCATTCTTTTGAGCATTCTTGGGGTAGAATTGATTCTTAAGTTCAGTAAGGAAATCATCCCAAGTATCAATAGTAACCGTACCTTTCTCGATATCTCCATATCGACGACGCCACCATAACGCTGTGGTATCCTTGAGGTAACGGGTTGCCGTCTTGATCTTCATTGCATCATCCACTATGTTGACTCCCTCCAAGTATTGTTCCATCTCCCATATAAAATCATCAACCGCTCGGGCTTCCCGCTTCCCCACGAACGGTGACGGCTTGGGAACGTCCGCCTTCAGAGCATTGCATCCAGTGTTGCCACCCCCACTAGCTATGAATCTCAAACAAGAGTTCATGTTGGTTTGTAAATCCATGAGGCGTTGGTGAATAGTGGAGACCTCCCCCTCCATTTCGCCTCGCAACTTCGTAATCTCACCCATGAGCATACCCCTTAAGTCATGGATCTCACGTCGCATGTCAACGTCTAGCACGTTGATTGCACTCTTGCAATCATCTTTCAATTCGTCAAAGTCCCCGTCCAAACCATCCAAACGTTGGTGGACGTCTTCGACCTTTGCTTTCACGTCGCCCATGGATGTCTCTACATCCATGATCCTCTTGTCCAAGTTTGCGAGAAAGTCTTTGGAAGTACCTCGGTTCTTCTTGGCTCCTTGGCGAGTCTCTACCCGACCACGAGTCTCATCACCCATCACACCACTTGTTGCGCTTACATTCTTCTCTGTCTCGGTTGCCATCTCCTTGAATCGACCTGGCTCTGATACCAAATGTCACGGACTTATCTCGATAAGCTCACGTGCGACACTTAGTCTCTACTAAGTCAGCCTTACTCGGACCTTATAATGATTCAAGTAACCAAAAGAGAAAATATTATAGAACAAGTGGAATTGAAGAAAATACTTATATTGCTTGAGAATGCTTTACAAGATAGAATGTTTGAGATTTGAGGTGTGGTGTGCCAAATGAGACCACCCCTATTTATACTACTCCTAACACAAAATGGATGGCTAAGATTAATCTAAATCAATGGTAAGGATCTAAGTACTAGAAACTTCAAGTATATACATGGAGATAGATATTTCCATGAACATTCCATACCATTCCATGGAAGAACTCATGGGAAAGTTCTAGGGAGCTTCCATGATGTTCTTGGGCCTTCCATGAGGTTCTTGGGTTAAAACTCTTAATTGGGTCATAATGTTAGTGGGTTGGGCCACAAACTTGTTAGGTTGTGACATAAGTCTTTATTCCAATTACATTGAAATATTGAACTTTGTTCAAATTACGTTGATAATATTCTGCATTATACAAATCTTTATTGATTCAGGCTCTTGAACAGGGTTTAAATTTGGTTATTAGGTATCATTTGTGTTGTATTTGTAAATTAGCCTGTATTTAGTGTTTATTTGTACATATGACTTTACTATGGATGTACATGCTCAACATAAAGGTATGACAACTGAGTTAAATTCAAGTCCAGTTAGTGAGAGTGATAATTTAATGATACATTTGGGAGTTTGAGACTTCATTTATGGATCACCCATTAAGGTTAGTAGTCTTTCTGTTATTGTATATTGTTTGTTGTTTTTCATTACTTAATGTTGCGTTTATTGAAATGAGTATAATAGGTTTCAAGTTTTTAAGTAGTTAAGATATTGATTTAGTAAAAATGGAATTTCTTTAGTGGACATCCGTTGTTTCATGAGTAGTTAATAAGGTTCATCGAATATGTAAACTTGATCGAGTAAAAAATTTTTGAATTATTTTAGTTGCATTTTTGTCGATATTGCCAATTGATTATATGAGTTTGTTATTTTTTGATTATGTGAGTTTGATATTTTTTAGATTATGTGAGTTCGATATTGCCAATAAACTATGTTTGTTCATGCTTTCAGGGAATGAAGAACCCACCAAGTGATTAATCTATCTTGAAATTCTTACTACAAGTTGGAAATCAGATTTTACACCTTATTAGCTTTGGTTAGTACTTTATTGTGTAACGCACTAAAATATCGTGCAAAGCACAGGCTCTTTCACTTGAAACACATGTAATCTAATCCAAACTCGCCTTAAATCTTTGGTTGTTATGATACATGCGTTTTAGTTTAAGACTAATTATTGGTTCCTACTATATTGAAACAGACATTTGAGCACCTATTGGTCAAGTATATGTCTTTTGCTCTCTTGGATTTTGTTATATTTGATATGATCTAATCATACCAATTGCAACGAATTCATGTATTTATCGAAAACAAACTTGACTTCAATGGTATTTTTGCTTTGTTATATATTCACCAATTGCAAAAACGTATATTTGCAACTTACGGGCTCAGCCAGATCCCTTCATATATGTTTTTGGCATTTATAGCAAGGTTGGTTATTCATTTTTGGGATCTTATTTACAATATGATTAACATTTGTCCAAACATTAGTCTGCTTTAGAACTACTTAATATAAGCATTTTGCTATCAATGATGTATTTTGTGTTTTGCTATTGTTGAATTTAGTAGTCTTAACATATGTGTTTTGTGTAACACACATAGATACTAAAGTAACTCACTCACAACAATACTTGGCATACTGTCTTTATCATATTTTTAATTGATATAACATTTTACGATTCAAGATTGTTTATTGAAGAGTCCTCGTGCAACGCACGGGCTCATAAATCTAGTTTTTAATGAAATATATAAATCTGAATTGATAAAATCTTTTACAATTTTTTTTCGAAATATTTGATTCATTGTGTTATATATAAGTTATGCACGGGGTAATCAGTTGGTTTATGTGAAATACATTTTCATGATTATTATCAAGTTATGAATATATAACATTTTTTAAAAGAGTTTTGTAACTCTCAATGTAATCAAATGTATCATCAATGTTTAGTTACATTGTAATTAATTCAATTAAATTAATTCATGATTTATATCAATTATACAAATACCTCATACATTGAAATTAATTTATGGTTTATTGTGAATTTGAATAAATACACTATTAGTGTAGTTTCATGACTATCGTAGTTTGAACCATAAATTCATAGAGTTATTTTTGAAATAAGTAATGTGTATTTGCGATGTTTTTTTTTAACGAACTTAGAATAGTTCGAATAATATATTTTGATCCATTAAATCATCTTTGTGCTGTTGATATTCTTCTATATACGTTATAGATCGATATTATATTAAAGAAAGTTGTGTGTCAAGTACAAAACTTTGTTAATCATTTTTGTAATGATACAATTTTCCTTCTTTTAAATTGGTACTTTCGTAATGAAATTGTGATCATAACAATTAATTGTTTTAGTAATAATTATGGTTAACTTTCATTTCGTTTGAAATTAAATAATATACATTTTATCGTTCGGAATAGGTATTTCTATGTGAAATACTGGATATATTGGCCATGTGTTGGTGTAAATAAATATTTCCACGATTTAGTTGTTTATTTTTTAAAATCTATTCATGTTATTTGATTTTGACATGAAGTGACGTTATGTATATTTTTATTTTATATTTGTTATAAAAATTATTGAGAAAAAGTAAGAAAAGTTTATACAAGAACCAAATTTATTTTATATTTCTTAGTTAAATATTGTACACATGAATTATTACTACGTGTGGTAATTAAACTTTCTTTACGTTTAAAAGTAATTTCTTACAGAAATTAGAACCTTTATGAAATTAGCATATGTGCTATAATTAGATAACTTTGCATAATTGATTATGTTAATTGTAGTTTCACGGTAGGCTTTGTGGACGATAATTGGGAACATAGTGAACTTTTGTAGAGACCCGTCCTAATCCATCTGGACAAAGTCATCAACATATGGTCCCATTGCGAGGTACTGTTCTAAATATGCCATGAACGACTCCATGTAATATCTTTAAAATGAGCAAATGCACAGCGGAAGATTTCTTTCATACCTGAGAATAAACATGCTTTAAAGTGTCAACCAAAAGGTTGGTGAGTTCATAGGTTTATCGTAATCAATCATTTCCATAATTTTAATAGACCAAAAGATTTTCATTTTTCATAAATAATCTTACACTCGCAAGTGTATAAAAATCATTCGTATGATGAACACCTGGTAACCGACATTAACATAATGCATATAGAATATCCCTCGCATACTCGCAAGTATGCCATAATATTGGCAATCGCAATCACCATTTAAATCGAAGTACTAAAGCATTCCAAATTCCAGAATGGGGTTTGTTAGGCCCATAGATCTATCTTTAGGATTCGCGTCAATTAGGGGTCATTTCCCTAATTCTTAGGTTACCTGTGATGACCCGAAAATTTTTGACTTATTTAAACCAATTCTCTATACGATTTATTATTTTAACACGTTAAACAAAGTCTGTTAGATTGAGTCTCAAAATTTTAGAACTGTTTCATATATACAATTACCTATGACTACTCTCGACGATTCATGAACAATTATATGTATGTATATATATATATATATACAAGTAAAAGCGACTTTCCTACAGTAAAACCCTATTTGCTACAGTAAAAATTACTTTGCTACAGTAAAACACAATTTGCTACAGTAAAACACTATTTGCTACAGTGAAACCGTATTTTGCTACAGTGCTACAGTGAAAACGAGTTTGCTACAGTGAAGTGCTACAGTAACACACTATTTGCTACAGTAAAACACTATTGCTACAGTAACACTATTTGCTACAGTAACACACTATTTGATGTCGACGAACTAGCAAACAGAAACAGAAAAGGCGGCCATGCGATCGCATGGCAAAAACACTGAAAACTCATGCGATCGCATGAGCTACAGTAAATCGAAAAGTACTATAAAAGGTCAGTTTTGCTCGACGAAATTTTTCATAAATTATATCTGTACTTAAATTTTATAATTATAATTATAATTATAATTATAATTATAATTTTAATTTTAAGTTTAATAATAATAAAATATATTCGAGGGTATTTTTAATTCGGGTTTCAAACCGTTTTAAAATAAGGAAATATTGTGTATTGTTCGGGGTATTGTTCTTGAATCCAAGACCAACCATACAGTCGTCTACCATCATTACGTCTACGCAATTTGCCTACAATATTGAATCGCAATATTGAACTGTAAGTTATAGTCTCCC
Organism: Rutidosis leptorrhynchoides; assembly: GCF_046630445.1. Taxonomy (NCBI): domain Eukaryota; kingdom Viridiplantae; phylum Streptophyta; class Magnoliopsida; order Asterales; family Asteraceae; genus Rutidosis; species Rutidosis leptorrhynchoides. The sequence continues at coordinate 677,734,254 of NC_092334.1, read as the reverse complement.
TTTTTAAATACTTTAAATATTTTTGGGCTGAGAATACATGCAATTTATTTTAAACGCGATAAGACACAAGTACATACTAAATTCTACACTGAGTTAAACCGAAAATCCCTCAGCTTTGGTAACTAGTAGCTGCCAGTACATAGGATATGAACTGGTGGGCGCGAATAATTGTATATGGATCCATAGGGCTTGACATCCCCGTCCGAGCTAGAGCGCTAGCCTTTTAACGGACGTATGTTATTTGAGTTTAAGACACGTTGGTTTGCGTGTATTAAAATGAATGGGGTAATTATCACTATAGCGTTAAGTTTAGTTACCAGGGTGCTCTGTTACGTAGAATCTATTGATAAAATTTTGATGAAATTTTGTGGTCTATCTTTATATATGTTTATGACTCGAGCAATTAAACCTATAACTCACCAACATTCGTGTTGACTTTTTAGCATGTTTTATTCTCAGGTCCTTAGAATGCTTCCGCTGTGATGTGCTTGTTGCCTGCATGGAGTCTCTCATGCTTTGTACAAAGTTTATTGCATTCAAAATAAAACTGCGTTGTGTAATAAATAATTGGACTGTGATGTCAACCTGTAAATTAAAGACTTATGTATTTCGGGGTTTTGCTTATACCTAAGCACTTGCCCACATGTTTATAACTTTCTATGTTTAGAAAGTCACTTATTTTAATGAATGCAATATTTTATCAAAACGTATCATATAGAGGTCAAAACCTCACTGTGGAATCAATGATTAACGTGCCGCGTCAATAGCGATTTTGACGGGTCGTTACAGTTGGCATCCGAGCTTGAGGTCATAGGGAACCAGAAATTACATTAGTGTGTTTAACTGGTAATTGTTAGGATGCATTAGTGAGTCTGGACTATGACCATATCTGTTTTTACTGATTTTTGCTTATTATTTGGTCAAAAACATTATATGTGATATATTTATATGCTAACTTAATTGTTGTTTCAATTATGTGATAGATGACTTCCTCTAATCCTATCATTTTGTACGACTCGGAATCGGACACTGAATCTATTATATCCACAACTAAAAAGGGCGTTCCAATACCTATTAAAGAAGAAATTGTGTTAGCCGGGGAATCTCAACTCCCGGTAAACCCAGAGGAGGTTCCAGCTCCACCCAGCTTTAGTTTTCCGGAGCCACAGTATTGTTGGCATGGACCCATGATCCGTGGAGTAAACGAGGATCGTCCATTTCTAAACAAATATGGACATTGGTCCAGATATACCGCCGATGGGCGGGTTGTGCCGATTACGCCTGACAGATTTCGGTTCATGACCACCGGTACATATTCTTGCAGTTCGTCATCATATTCTCCTACACATGACTCAGACAGTTCGTCATCAGACGAGATCAGTAAGGAGGAGGATTTCGCTAATGAAATAAAAGAGATCACTAAGGAGAAATTCCAACTTGCTATAGATAATAAAAACAACCACAATAATAAAAAGTCCTTAATTATTAAAAAGGAACATGACCATTCGATCCGTAACCACCCTTATTGTATTAAACCCACTGAGGTAACGGGTACCTCAAAACCCCAACCAAAAATAAAATACACTGCCAGAATGTCTGTCGGACCATGTGCACACAAACAATTGGCAGAGAGAACCAAATGGGAAGAAGTTTCTGATAGTTCTGAATAAACGACCTCGCAACCATAAATCTTCCATGCGCTATTTTATTACTTATGTGTGCTACTCTATCTTGTTATGTAAAATAAGCATATGTAAAATATCAGTATTGTATGGTATTGTATTATTTTGGTTTATTAATAATAAATGCATGGAATGATTATTTGTATTATTACTACTTCTTATTATTATTATTACATAATAATGTAGTAACTCGCTATAATTTTTTATAGTGGAATATTATTAGGATTTTAGTAGTTAATTCCTTGTACTAGCTATTATGTATGAACTTAACGGGTAGGTAATACCCTAGAAATAATTATAAAATGCTAATAAGAAGAAAAGGCTTTTATAATAATCAGTTCATATTATTAATATGCTACGATTAACTATTGACAACTCATTTTACCTATAATATTCTATATGATTAAATTATATCTGTTGTGTTTATTGAAGAAACATGTCTCAAATGTCGGATGCTGAGTTTGAGCAACTAGTCGAGAAACGTGTGAATGAAAGAATTGCTGCAACTGAAGCAGCAAAAGCAACAGCTGAAGCAGCAGCCAAAGAAGCAGCCGTAAACACAAATTCACGAAACGGATGCTCATACAAAACTTTTCAAGGATGCAAACCACAGACGTTTAGTGGAACTGAGGGACCAGTCGGTCTAACCCGATGGTTTGAAAAGATGGAGTCCGTTTTCAAAATCAGTAATTGTGCGAACGGAGACAAGTCAAAGTATGCTTCGTGCACGTTGCAAGATGGTGCACTTACTTGGTGGAACAATTATGCTAAAGCAGAAGGAATAGATACGGCATATGATATCTCTTGGGAAGAACTGAAAAAGATGCTAATCGAGGAGTACTGTCCTCGAAACGAGATCAGAAAAATGGAATCTGAGTTACGTAATCTGAAGGTTATCGGCGCGAATCTCAATAACTATGAAAAGCGTTTCATGGAACTAGCCTTCTTGTGTCCCGAATTGGTGCCAAATGAGAAACGAAAGATAGAAATGTATATTGACGGTTTATCGATCAATATCAAAGGAAATGTTACATTGTCCAAACCGAATACGATGCAGGAAGCCATGACAATGGCACACCAACTCATGGACCAGATCACAGAGAGTTCGATTAAGGCACCAATTACCGAAGTCAAGACAACTGAAGGAAAGAGGAAATGGGAAGACTATAAGGGCAAAAGTACTCACCTGAAGAAACAAGAAACTTTTAAAGGTAAACAAGATGGGGCAACTGCAAGTCCAAACTATAAGGGACCCCATCCGTTCTGCAAAAGATGTTACACACATCATGCAGGTTATTGTCAAGTGGTCTGTGATAAGTGCAACAAGAAAGGACATGTGGCGAAAGATTGTTATGCCACCGTTTCTGAAGTAAAGACAAAACTGACCGATGTCAAGAAATGTTTTGGATGCGGGAAGTCTGGTCACTTTATAAATCAATGCCCTGATAAGGAGAAGAACAAAGAACCCGCACGTGGGAGGGCATTTAATGTTAGTGCCAGTAAAGCACGTGAGGATCCTAATCTTGTCACGGGTACGTTTACCGTTAATAATCAACTAGCTTCTATTATGTTTGATACGGGTGCTGATAGAAGTTATATGTGTAAAGACTTTAGTTTTAAACTAAAATGTGCATCATTACCTCTAGACGATAAATATACTATTGAATTAGCTAATGGTAAACTGATAAAAGCCGATAAAATTTGCCATGGTTGCGAAATGAATCTCGCTGGTGAAACCTTCAAAATTGATTTGATACCCGTAGAACTAGGAAGTTTTGACGTAATCGTTGGCATGGACTGGATGTCCAAAACAAGAGCGGAAGTTGTTTGCGCTGAGAAAGCAATCCTCATCCCTCGTAAGGATGAAACGTCATTAATGATTTATGGGGAGAAGAGCAACTCAAAGCTGAACTTTATCAGCTGTATGAAGGCCCAGAAACTTATAAGAAAAGGTTGTTATGTTATTCTGGCACATGTAAAGAAGATCGATACTGAAGAAAGAAGCATTAATGACATGCCGGTTGTAAGAGAATATCCCGGAGTATTTCCAGAAGAATTACCGGGGCTACCTCCACACAGATGTGTAGAATTCCAGATTGATCTCATACCAGGAGCTGCACCTGTAGCCCGATCTCCATATAGACTTGCACCTTCAGAAATGCAAGAATTACAAGACCAGTTGCAAGAATTATCGGACCGTGGATTTATTCGTCCTAGTTTTTCACCTTGGGGTGCTCCTATTCTGTTCATCAAGAAGAAGGATGGATCTATGAGAATGTGCATAGATTACCGAGAATTAAATAAATTAACGATCAAGAATCGGTATCCATTACCGAGGATTGATGATTTGTTTGATCAATTGCAAGGATCAAGTGTTTATTCTAAGATTGATCTACGCTCCGGATATCATCAACTGAGAGTGAAGGAAGAAGATGTTCCTAAAACCGCGTTCAGAACCCGTTACGGTCACTATGAGTTTTTAGTCATGCCTTTTGGATTAACTAATGCTCCAGCAGTATTCATGGATCTAATGAATCACATCTGTAGACCGTATTTAGACAAATTTGTCATTGTTTTTATCGACGACATATTGATTTACTCGAAGAACAAGGAAGAACATGAGCAACACTTAAGACTGGTACTGGAGATACTCAAGAAAGAATAATTGTACGCAAAATTTTCGAAGTGTGATTTCTGGTTACAAGAAGTACAATTTTTGGGCCATGTTGTCAGTAAACATGGAATTAAAGTTGACCCCGCCAAGATCGAAGCCATTAGTAAATGGGAAACCCCGAAGACTCCAACACAAATTCGCCAATTCGTAGGTCTTGCTGGTTACTACCGAAGATTCATTCAAGATTTCTCTAGAATCGCCAAACCCTTAACTGCATTGACTCAAAAGGGAAAGAAGTATGATTGGTCCACGGAACAGGAATCCTCATTCCAGTTATTAAAGAAGAAGTTAACGTCTGCACCCATTTTGTCATTACCGGAAGGAAATGATGATTTCGTGATCTATTGTGATGTTTCACGCCAAGGTTTAGGATGTGTATTAATGCAACGCACAAAAGTCATCGCATATGCCTCACGACAACTAAAAATTCATGAAAAGAACTATACGACGCACGATTTGGAACTTGGAGCAGTAGTTTTTGCACTCAAAATATGGAGACACTACCTATATGGCACCAAGTGTACAGTGTACACCGACCATAAGAGTCTTCAGCATATTTTTGATCAAAAACAACTCAATATGAGGCAACGTCGCTGGGTAGAGTTGTTAAACGATTACGATTGTGAAATCCGTTACCACCCCGGAAAAGCTAATGTTGTAGCTGATGCCCTAAGTCGAAAAGAAAGAGTAAAACCTCTTAGGGTCCGAGCTTTGAATATTACAATTCGTACTGATCTCACAAAGCAAATTCAAGCAGCACAGTTAGAAGCTTTAAAAGAAGAAAACGAAAAAGGTGAAATGAGCAAAGGGTTAGAAAAACAATTTGAAGTAAAAGCCGATGGAACCCTGTATTTTGCTGGTAGGATATGGGTACCAAGACATGGTAACCTAAGGCAACTAGTACTAGATGAAGCACACAAAACGAGGTACTCAATTCACCCAGGAAATGGGAAAATGTACCACGATCTCAAGAAGTTCTATTGGTGGCCTAATATGAAGACAGAAATTGCTACTTATGTAAGCAAATGTTTGACGTGTGCAAAGGTTAAAGCTGAGCACCAAAAGCCGTCAGGATTACTGCAACAACCAGAAATTCCGTAGTGGAAATGGGAAAGAATAACCATGGATTTCATTACGAAATTGCCAAGGACTGCAAGTAGTCATGATACTATTTGGGTGATAGTTGATCGTCTAACTAAATCAGCTCACTTCCTACCAATAAAGGAGACAGACAGTATGGAGAAATTAGCACGCCTATATTTAAAGGAAGTAGTTTCTAGGCATGGTGTACCCATCTCCATCATATCTGATCGCGACACCTGATTCACATCACGTTTTTGGAAATCATTACAAAAAGCATTGGGAACTCGATTAGATATGAGCACCGCTTATCACCCACAGACAGATGGTCAAAGTGAAAGAACAATACAAACATTGGAAGACATGTTACGGGCATGCGTGATTGACTTTGGAACCAGTTGGGATCGACACTTACCGTTGGCAGAATTTTCATACAATAACAGCTATCATACGAGCATCAACGCAGCACCATTTGAAGCACTTTACGGTAGAAAGTGCAGATCTCCTATCTGTTGGAGTGAAGTAGGAGAAAGACAACTTACTGGACCAGAAATTATTCACGAAACCACCGAAAAGATCATTCAAATACAACAGCGATTGAAAACGGCCATGAGTCGCCAAAAGAGTTATGCTGATGTAAGAAGAAAACCGCTAGAATTTCAAGTGGGCGACAAAGTCATGTTGAAAGTGTCACCCTGGAAAGGCGTTGTACGATTCGGTAAACGAGTAAAGCTAAGTCCTAGGTATGTAGGACCCTTTGAAATCACCGAAAGAATTGGAGCAGTTGCTTATCGATTAAAGCTACCGCAAGAACTTAGTAGTGTTCACGACACATTTCACGTGTCAAATTTGAAGAAATGTTTAGCTGAAGAGGATGTCGTAATTCCTCTTGACGAAATACGAATTAATGATAAACTCCATTTTGTCGAAGAACCTGTTGAAATCATGGACCGTGAGGTCAAACAATTAAAACAAAGCAAAATACCGATAGTTAGAGTTCGTTGGAATGCAAGACGAGGACCCGAGTTTACTTGGGAACGTGAAGATCAAATGAAGCAAAAGTATCCACATTTGTTCACTGATATCGCTCATGAAACAGGTACTACTCAAAATTTCGGGACGAAATTTTCTTTAATGGGGAGGTACTGTGATGACCCGAAAATTTTTGACTTATTTAAACCAATTCTCTATACGATTTGTTATTTTAACACGTTAAACAAAGTCTGTTAGATTGAGTCTCAAAATTTTAGAACTGTTTCATATATACAATTACCTATGACTACTCTCGACGATTCATGAACAATTATATGTATGTATATATATATATATATACAAGTAAAAACGACTTTCCTACAGTAAAACCCTATTTGCTACAGTAAAAATTACTTTGCTACAGTAAAACACAATTTGCTACAGTAAAAAACTATTTGCTACAGTGAAACCGTATTTTGCTACAGTGCTACAGTGAAAACGAGTTGCTACAGTGAAGTGCTACATTAAACACTATTTGCTACAGTAAAACACTATTGCTACAGTAAACACTATTTGCTAAAGTACACTATTTGCTACAGTACACACTATTTGATGTCGACGAACTAGCAAACAGAAACATAAAAGGCGGCCATGCGATCGCATGGCAAAAACACTGAAAACTCATGCGATCACATGAGCTACAGTAATCGAAAAGTACTATAAAAGGTCAGTTTTGCTCGACGAAATTTTTCATAAATTATATCTGTACTTAAATTTTATAATTATAATTATAATTATAATTTTAATTTTAAGTTTAATAATAATAAAATATATTCGAGGGTATTTTTAATTCGGGTTTCAAACCGTTTTAAAATAAGGAAATATTGTGTATTGTTCGGGGTATTGTTCTTGAATCCAAGACCAACCATACAGTCGTCTACCATCATTACGTCTACGCAATTTGCCTACAATATTGAATCGCAATATTGAACTGTGAGTTATAGTCTCCCTTTTTAAATACTTTAAATATTTTTGGGCTGAGAATACATGCAATTTATTTTAAACGCGATAAGGCACAAGTACATACTAAATCTACACTGAGTTAAACCGAAAATCCCTTAGCTTTGGTAACTAGTAGCTGCCAGTACATAGGATATGAACTGGTGGGCGCGAATAATTGTATATGGATCCATAGGGCTTGACATCCCCGTCCGAGCTAGAGCGCTAGCCTTTTAACGGACGTATGTTATTTGAGTTTAAGACACGTTGGTTTACGTGTATTAAAACGAATGGGGTAATTATCACTATAGCGTTAAGTTTAGTTACCAGGGTGCTCTGTTACGTAGAATCTATTGATAAACTTTTGATGAAATTTTGTGGTCTATCTTTATATATGTTTATGACTCGAGCAATTAAACCTATAACTCACCAACATTCGTGTTGACTTTTTAGCATGTTTTATTCTCAGGTCCTTAGAATGCTTCCGCTGTGATGTGCTTGTTGCCTGCATGGAGTCTCTCATGCTTTGTACAAAGTTTATTGCATTCAAAATAAAACTGTGCTGTGTAATAAATAATTGGACTGTGATGTCAACCTGTAAATTAAAGACTTATGTATTTCGGGGTTTTGCTTATACCTAAGCACTTGCCCACATGTTTATAACTTTCTATGTTTAGAAAGTCACTTATTTTAATGAATGCAATATTTTATCAAAACGTATCATATAGAGGTCAAAACCTCACTGTGGAATCAATGATTAACGTGCCGCGTCAATAGCGATTTTGACGGGTCGTTACATTACCAGACTTGAAGGGGCAATATTCGATATAGTAATCCAACCATAGAATGTAGTTTTAAGTACTTGTGTCTATTTCGTCAAACATTTATAAAATCAGCGCATGTATTCTCAGTCCCAAAAATATATATTGCAAAAGCATTTAAAAAGAGAGCAAATGAAACTCACAATACGATATTTTGTAGTAAAAATATGCATATGACAGAACTGAACAAGTGCAGGGTTGGCCTCGAATTCATGAACCTATATCGATTATATAAGTTAAGACATATAATGAGCATGTAATAGTAATCAAACTATTTTCTATATTAATTATATATCATATTACTTATAGTAATGTACTTGTCATTTCAAATATTATGTACATCTATATATATGTTATATTAATATTATTCATATAAGTATTTATTTTTATATGATATTAATAATAATATTTATATCTTTGATTAAAATATATTTATTTCTTATATGTAACTTACTAATATTATATAAAAATAAATAATAACATTTTATTTTAAAAACAAAAATAGTATGTAATATTTATATATAGTTACTATATATGTATTTTTTATATAAATAACTTTTAGTTTATTAAAATAATGATTTTAATGATACTAAAATAGTGTTAATAATAATTATTATTATATTTGATAATGATAATATTAATTTTGACAATTATACTAGTCATTTATTTGTAGTAGTAGTAATAATAATAATAATAATAATAATAATAATAATAATAATAATAATAATAATAATAATAATAATAATAATAATAATAATAATAATAATAATAATAATAATAATAATAATGATAATTTTTATAAAAATTGACACTTTTAATAATAATGATAATAAAAATAATGATATTAAGAAAAGAGTTACATATATTTGTACTTAATATTTTAATGATCATGACCATAATTATAATTAACTTAACATTTTAACAATATCATTATATCATTATATTTATTATAATAACTATAATCATACTATATCATTTTAAATTCATATCCTTAATCCATATTGTATTATACTCTAAAATGTATTATTAAGTATATTAATCATAATTTTAATAATTTTAATATATTTAATCATAATAATAATAATAATAATAATAATAATAATAATAGTAGTAGTAGTAATAATAATAACAATAATAAGAAATTGTTATACCATTCATCATTTTAATTCATTCGGTATCAACCTCATCATCAGGCTTGATTCATAAACATCATCGTAAAACCATATAACCATAATCATCATCATACCACATCGTCTTGTTATTTTATGTATCATTATATTTAATTCGTTATTCATCTTTATTCAACCTCAACATCATCATAGTCCTTCTATCATTATCATCATTCGATCATTAACATCACCATTATCTTAATCATTTATCCATCTAGTATCCACCATCATCTTAATTCTTCTAGAATCACCATCGTTCCCCGTAACCCAATTTCGTCATCATCCTAACCGTAATCATTCACGTAATCTCGTTTAATATTATTATTATCACTCATGGATAAAAACAGCAGCGTATGGTAGTAGTAGGATTACATTAGGCTCGATCAGAACATAAACAAGTGAATTTTTCTAGCAGTCCAGTAGCTCAATAATAAGCCCAATGTTTATTGTTCCTTTAAGGGATTAATGGCTTGAGTTCATACTTGTTTATGGCCCAACCCAAGATACATGAATTAATCTAAATAAAAAAAACGATGTAAGTGGGATTTAGGATCCAAAAAAATACGTCCTATGATCCCTCCACTTGTTATTGTTTTCGAGTGCATCACTTATCAATCAATCTACTTTACTTTAATCATATTTCTTTGCGTTGACAAACAGGAAGCAGCAGCAATAAACTTTCGATTTGGTGTAGCAATAACAAATTGCATCTCCTTTCATCGTTTTTTTTAAACAGACTCCAAATAGAAATCTAGCGAATAGCAGCAGGGATATCACGATAAAGATTAAAGAAAACGCAGCAGGCCTGAAGGTTATTTGGTTTGTGGTTTCACGACGGTAAACAGAAACGGTAAGCAGAAAATTAGATGCATTCGTGGGTTCTTGTTGGGTTTTCAAAACAAAAACAAGGGAGAGAGAGAGAGAGAGAAGAGAAAGAAGTGGTTATAGTGGTTAGTGATGACGGATGGTTGAACACAGGATCGTGTATCAACTGCAGAAGCTGAGCAGTAATTGATTGTGGCTGCTGTTCGATTTGAAACAGAAACGTGGTAGTGATGGTGTTCATGATGAAGGTTCAATGATGAGAGAGAGAGATGAGATGAGATGAGAGAGAGAAGATATCAAGGTGGTGTTGAAGGTGGCGGTCTGTTCAATGATGACTATAACGAATCAGTTGCAGCAAGTATGGTTGTTTAATCATGAATCTAACAAAAAAGAAAACAAGAAGAAAGAAAGTAGAGAGAAAGGAATTGAGAGAGGAAGAAGGTGGTGCAGTTTGAGTTCGAATGGTCTAGGTCTTGATCGAACATGAGGTGTTTTGGGTCTGAGCTGATCGGGCAAAAATAGAAGTGCAGTAGCAGGTGGTTAAGTGGGTAACCTTCGATCAAGCAGAAAAATTTATAGTAGCCAAAGTGATAGAATTGTGGTTCTTGAATCACAAAAAAATAAAAATAAAATAATAGAGTTAAATAGGTGTTTGATCATGGTTGTTTGGTAGTTGTCGAAAATAGTGAGTGTGGTTGTGGTTTTGCTCAATCACCAAACAGAAACAATAATATGCAGAAAATAAAATGGGTTATAGGGTGGTGTTGGGTTGATCGAATATCACAAGGAGAAAGGTGGTATGGTGGTTGTTGCCGTGGCTTAAACAGGGTACGCAGGAACACCCATGGTTGGTGTATGGTTGGTGAAGTTTGTTAAAGGAGATTTGAGTTTGTTAAATGTGTGTGTTCCTGGATATGTGTGAATGCATCTATATAAATACATACATATATCGACACAGATCTATATATCATTTAACTATAATAATATAATATAATACTAATATTGATTATCCTTAAGTCAAAAGAAAAATAAACACCAATCAAATGAAAAGTAACACAGTACAAAATTATATTCTCGTGATATTAGATTGTATGTATACTGCCGACAATTTCCACGGAGTGCTACATCGTGCTACGTTGTTAATTCAGTGGCGGACACAAGTCTCCGGAAAAATTCCAAATTTTTATATTAGTTATCTTTATTTATTTTAGTCGTTATGGTATAAAATTGGTCATTAATTATTTAAAATTATTAAATAAAAATTAAATCAACTGTCCACGCTCGATCCCAGGTAAAATATGAAAAGTTCTAAAATTTAACAAATAGCTCCTAAATACATTTTTAATAAGCCTATAATTTATATCACCCATTTTAGGATCAACGTTTATTTTTAAAATCACATATGTTCCTTCTTAACTTGTTTAATATCAATCGAAACATCAAACGAGTATTATAATCATTTAATATTTATTTTTAATATATTTTATTTATATATAGATATGTTTTAAATAATAATTATTATAATATCCTATTTACATAATTAAATTTTAATAGCAATAACATATAATATTTCAAATTATATTTTCAATTACCATTTATATATACACACACATATTTATTTACAATTAATTGTTCGTGAATCTTCGAAACTGGTCGAAGAGTAATTGCATATATAAAATCAGTTCAAAATTTTTGAGACTCAACATTACAGACTTTGCTTATCGTGTCTGAATTATGAAATCGTATCATGAGTTTGGTTCAAAATTAGTCAAAGTTTTTCGGGTCGTCACAGTACCTACCCGTTAAAGAAATTTTGTCCCGAAATTTGAATGTGATCGTCATGATTGACAATTAGAATATTTTTAAAGACGAATAAGAGTTGAAAAAATAGAATTTTATCACTATTGAGTAATATGGATAAAAGGATTTGATTACTCGAAGAGTATGTGTGAAGCTATCACAAAAGAATGAAAGAAGAAATAGAGATTCGTCTTTAACTGTTGACGTAGTCATGGTTGATTTTCGGAATTCAGGGAATCTAAAGAAAATCTTCGTAATCTATATAAGATTTGATTCTTCGGTAATTAAGGAAATTAGGATTCTCTTTAATTAAATGCGATCATCTACCTCGATTGCTATGCAAGATATTTTGTTATAAATTAGCCTCTTCCGTTCCATTATTTTCACCACTCCTATAATCTCTTCCTCAATTCATACCTCTAAAAGATTTCGATAATGCTTAATTCAGTTCTGATTCTTGTCACTCTTCTAACAATCGCTTCTATCTTCCTCCTTTTTCATCTACCACCAGAGGAATCTGTTAATTTCTACTATTACCTTGGGGTTATAATGTTTTTCATTCTCCCGTGTATTTATGTTGCTATCCGCATTGATATACACGGTTTGTAGTTTATGTGTTCGTGAACGGCTTTATATTTTCTTTTATAGTTCGGAGCTCTTATGCTTTCGTATTCTCTTCCCGACTTTAAGTCAAGCGAATAATAATCCAGAATTCGTAGATATAGAGTTTTGGATGATCATAACGTTCTAAGCACGAAGGATCGTATTCTCACGATTTGATTTGTCAAATTACCAGAATCACTGAGGATATAACTATCAATAATACATTTTATTGATATGTTTGAAGGTGAAGTAGAATGAAAGAGTTGTATAACATGGTTCATGATGACGGTATGATCTGTGAATCATCATGTTCCATTAGAACTTCTAGCATGACTTACTGTAATATAATCACGTTGGCCAAGCGTCATTATATTACACTAACTCATGCTCTAATTCTTAACACTTCTCCAGAATTCATTCATAGTTTATACTTAGGTTTTACAGAATTTTTCAATATAATGTAATACAGATAGCACGAAGAGGTATATAAATTCGAACGAGAATATTTATAAAAATATCTTCAGAAATATCGAAGATATTTATGATGATATTTTGGAATTTCTAAGTTCGAAAGTTGATGAAGAAAAATTTTCCGCAAGATTTTAACATGACTTCGGAGTAAGATATTCTCTAAAGATTTCATCGGATCCAGATTTACCTGGATTCTTTGAATATAGGTTTTGGTCCTTGTATTTGTCCTTGGTCTCCTTCATGGTTAGCTCAATTCATTTTTCCGTACCGAATTTTCTATCGAGCGTTCCCAACATTTCATTCTTTATTATCAAACTTTTGGCCATTTAGACCATCTACAATTTTTTTCTGTTTCCTCAGCATTTAATGCTACCATATCTGAATCATCGGTTATTAATCCGAGGTGATTTCAAGAGAATTGTGTTTTTAGATGATTAACCGCCGATTGTAATCGTCAAGATACAAATGATGTTTAAGATGAAATCAAGTGGCAACTTGAGAAAATTTTTAACTGTAGTAGATGTATCTTATTAATGATATTTTAAATCAAAATGTGTTGTAATAAATATTTCCTACTCTTTTAATACTTTTTAATTTTCCAAGGTTAGTAGTCCAATAGTTCAATAGTCCAACATATAATCTTTAGCATTTAAAATATTTACGATCAGAAGGTGATGAAGAAATTTTACGTAGTTAATTAATTTGTTACTAATCAATTTTTATTTCTTCATTATGCCACTTGTCAAATCTTGACTTAGATTTTGATCGGCAGAAATTCGTATATGAAATTGAATTTGAATGAAAATAGTTGTTCGTCGGTGAACATATACGTATATGAAATTGATTTTATCGTTATCTAAGTGATAACTAAATGAAATTTCTTCACTTACAACTTCAATATGTTTGAATGAAGTAAGTACGGCATGCTAGATTAGTCATATTGACTAACAATACTTCTAGCTTAGTCTATCACTTTTTACTGGCTAGATAGTGATAAAGTTAAAATGTGCACTTGTAAGCATCGCCAAGGAAAAAGCTACGAAAAATCATGTAGAAAGTAAACTAAATTGTTTATTCCATTGCACATGACTCATTTAAATTATGTGGTCTTATAAACGTTAAAGAAAGACAATTGGATTAAATTTCAAAATTATGTGAATTTTGTTGAGAATTAGCTTAAGCGAAAAATTATTAAAAACATATACTCCGTATAAAGGTCCAATCGAGGATGTGAATATCTTGTGATTAGTTCATAGCACTGTGTGATGCTAAAGGTATTCAAACGTCATTTCTTTACTCCAATAACCCCACAGCAAAACGATGTTTTGAAAAGTTGGAATAAACGGTCCTCGAATTGGTTAGAGCGATGATGGGGTAATGTGAAATCCCACATTCGTACCTAATTGAATGTCCTTGAAAATTAGTAACTTCCACACCATATAATGTATGGAAAGATTATGACCACAATTACAATGTCATAGGACATTAAGGTTGTGAAACGTATATATTAAATTTATCAAATAAATTTTGGAAAATAGGTCCAAGCGGTGAAATTTTGTTTTCACCAAGTACGTTAACAATCAAGAGGTTATATGTTCTTACGTGAACATGTCAGTGGGAGTCTAACTCAATTTAAAACTTGAGAATTGAGTTTTCAAAATCTCTAGATACAAATAAAGATTCGTCTTCTAGATACAAATAAAGATTCGTCTTTATTTGATACCACATAATTATCTCATTCGAGTGAGAGAAATTTGAGGGATAATGTTCTAAAAAATAAGATTTTTTTAGTGTTTACCCTCTTTAAGTAGTTTCGCCTCATCTCAGGTCGAGTTCAAGTTCCGCCATTGAATACACCGCTAAAAAGTTAACAACAAAAATAACATGTTTGGTTCGCGGCCTCACACGGGATCTATAATGAAGCCAATAGTGGAACAAACATGTCATATCGGTTGAAAAGATCAAGACATTTGCAAAAATCTCTCCACAAATATTTCACAATCTACTAAATGAGCTCTTGTATGACGAGTTGTTTGTGTTAAAGGAAAAATCAAAGTGGTATGTCTTGTCATAAGTTGGTTGATCGGATATACAATATGTTGCGGGGACCTTGGTGAGAGCAAGCCAATTAATTTTCCAACGACACCTACTATTTGGTTGAACGAGCTTTTTTGAGACAAGCCAATTCCACGACCACAAAATTGTAGTGATGTGACACACGACACTTCGTTAATGGTCTGAATCACTTTTGATCTTTTGAAAGTTACACTTTATTTTTTTGACTTCGTTTAACTCTAAAGGGACACTTTAACCTTCGAATTATTAGCCTTCATGTCTTACTTAAAGTTTAAATATTAAAGGTGTTCTTAAATGCGTTTGTAAATAGTTTGCAAAAGGTGTATATCCTATGGAAATTCACCAATTCCATTACGTAACAATTAAATATCTTTAAAATACCTCAGTTGAATACCGTTATTTGACAGAAGCGATACTAATCCACTGTGACAAGATGCGCAAATATTTGACTCGAAATGGGCTTGAACCTGTCTACATTTGCAAAGAGCTTCTAAACAGAGGCGGTAGGTTATGAAGGCCAAACAGGGCCCAGGCCACCCCACATTTTTGGGCTACTAGTGTAAATTTTTAATTTTTTATGGGCTAAAAAATGTTATACTTTACTGGGCCTCCCTAAATTATTAGCCTTTTATTTTGGCCCTCCTACTCAAATGGTTGACCTTCCGCTACTGCTTCTAAATAGCACGAGTACCATTCGTGCGCACATTAGTCATTCGTCAAATCGTCAATAGTTTCCCTTGACGACAGGATCATTCGCGTAAATTTGGTTGAACTTAAGATCATTTAAAAGAAGAGTTAATTATACCCTTAGTCCATGTGATTTGCCGTATAGCGAAACAATATTAAAAGATCCCGATCTTACAAATGTTTGTATCTGCTCCCATTCATCTCTTATATTGATATTCCTCATCTTCTCTTGCATATGAATTAGGGATTTCAAAATTAGTGTTTTTCAAATTATTTATCTTAATTCGATTAAATCGTAATGGTAAAGTGTTTGAATTAAGAAAATGAGTTAAAATCGATCTAACAGTGACGAGAAGAAAGATACGATCTAAATCTCAATCTCAATCTCAATCTCAAAATTCTAGACCATGTGAAAATCTCCAATTCACGCACACTAATAACCTTCATATATGCTGAAACCAATAAGCGAACATAACAAATAAAAGTAGACCGATGATATATTGTGAACTGACGAACTCAAACTACAAAACATAATCTTTTTAGACAGATACGTAAATTATTACATTTTCTCTACAATTTATTGTTGACTTTCAAAAGAGAAGCATGACTGGACATTCGAATTTGAAATATACTTTATACAATAGAGGTTATCCGATGGACAATGACATATGATTGTTTTAAAAAAAAAATTAGATACGTTCAAACTTGAAAAATTGCGGACTTTTCTTATTTAGATTGAATAACAGATTCAAGTGTACTCATGTGACGACATAATCTAACTGACGTTTTACAGGTATCTTCGAGCATAGACAAGATAGGCAATCACCTAAGGCTCAAAATTATAAAGGACTCAAAATTTCGAATATGTAAATATTTTTCTCAATATATTTAATTAAATCAAATAAAAAATTGTCAATTAAAGTTAAAATACCTTAATTTTACTAGTCAAATACAATGTAACTATGTAAGTAAATAAATAGATAAATTGGAGTATAATTTTTTATGCGTAGTAAAAAAAATTAACTTATATGTGAGCCCATTTTTATTTTCATCTAGGACATTTAAATTTGTTGATACGGCTGTAACATCCCGCGTTTTTCCGTTAAATTTAATTTTAACACCGTCTTTTTTTTTTTAAAACATAATCTTTCGTATTTAAATTAATGGTTTCTGTGAGTAACGTTCATCATATTCCCGCTATTTAATTTTGACATCACCCGTTTACTCGAGCGTTTTAAAAATATTCGATCGGTTAAATCCCGCACCCGCTTTGAAACTCGAGGGACCGGAGTTGCCAAATGGGCAAACTAGTTGACTAGGTCAACTAGTCAACCCATTTCTCCACCATTTCCATCATCTCTCTCTCTCTCTTTCTCTCTAGCAAGAACACACACAAACCCCAACTTCATAGAATCATCATCTAAATTCGGATCGGGAAGCAAACTTCAAAACAAATTACATATTCGTGATCCTCTCATCATCCTCTTCGATTTGGTACCAATTTCATCCATTTTGGGTAACATTTCTAAAACACTAAATTTCTCTAAATTCGTTTTATATACTTGAAATTGTGTTAGTTAGTGTCTATGGCTCGTGTGTAACATGAATATATGTTTTGTTTGCTCGATTTGTGGTTTGGAGTAACTAGTTTGAACATTTGAAATGGGTGTGCTAAATCCTTGATTTTGGATGAGTTAATGTTGTTAGATTGTTAAAGTGCATGTTTTAATTGTGTTACTAGTATCTTTAGCTTCGTTTTGATGTATAGGTTGATTAAGGAAACATCAAACTCATGACTATTGATTTTTGTGAATTTTCGTTAGAGTTTGATAAGCTTTAGATGAACTTTTGATGCACCAAATGCTATGAAATATTGTAGATAATAATTTTGTTGCAATGTGTGTATGATTACCTTCGAAACGGCATATCATACATGTAAATTGGTTGCCCGAATCATGAAATGCATATTTGGAACTTGAACCTTGATTATGGACGTTTAAATGCGGTTTTGGGGTGTGTAAGTGTTGAATTGCTTGATGAAATGTGTCTAGGTGTTTTCCTCGTCAAATTACCTTCCCGGTGATATAAAATACATGTTCTAATTGTTTGCGGTTTGTAATTTGGGTTGGTTTGATTGTTGGTTCGTGCACTTAGAAACAACAGGGCCTGGAAACCAGCCGGGACGCCGTCTAGCTTCTCGGGACGCCGTCCCAGCCTTCAAGCCGGGACGCCGTCTAGCTTCTCGGGACGCCGTCCCAGACTTCAAGCCGGGACGCCGTCTAGCTTCACAGGACGCCGTCCCATTTAGCTAAAACTGGCTGTTCGCCTGGTCATTTGACATGAAAATGTTTGCTATGCTACGGACTTCCGATTAACATGAAACTTGGCCAACATGCTCATATATGATTATGTAACTTAGAAAAATTGTCGGATATCCAACCCGACCCCGTTGACTTTTCTGTTGACTTTGACCCGACCAAGTTGACTTTTAATCAAACTTAACCAAATATTTGTGCAATCGTTCTAACATGTTTTATACTTGTACCTTGCATGAAACATGACAATTTGATTCACATGCTATTATGATTGAGTCGTAACGAGCCATAGGACTAATTGAACACATTTCACCCGACCTTGTGTCGTAACCGATTAATTGATATAACTTACTTGTTTAGGTCAAGGCTAAGCAACTTTCATGCACACGTTTACTTTGTGAAGTACATTTATACTCGTGCACTCGAGGTGAGATCATAGTCCCACCTTTTCAACAACTTTTATTCTTTAAATCGTGGGCTGAGAAACATATACATTACATATTTATATACATTTCACATGTATATATACTTTTCATACTTTTATACTTTGAACACAAATACAAATACAAAGATACAGACGAGTTAGAACAAAAGTCCTCAATCCAATTACCATTAGTTCCACTTGCAGGGTGTAAGTGTAAGCGAGTGATTATGTTGTGTGGCCATACGGGTTTAACGAACCCTCATTCAGACGGTTCGCTACCGTTAGTGGATGAAATATAATTTCAACGTGCATAGTGTATGTTCTAACACTATATTCAAAATTCAGAGGGAAGATTCAGTTAAGTTTTGGTAATTGGGTGCTCGTGATACAGACAACATCCTTTGGGATGTATACGCTTGATATTCACTTTATACTAAATCTTGTGGTTTACAAACACATCTTTAGAGATGTATACGCCTTGATACTAAACCTTGTGATTCAAAATATACTTTTACAAATACATTTATGATCTCACCAACGTTTTCGTTGACAGATTTCTATGTTTTTCTCAGGTCTTGCACGATATGTGATACATGCTTCCGCTCATTATTTGATACTTGCATTGGATGTCGAGTATACATGCTTTTCGTGGAACGTCTTTTGACTTTACTTTAAACTGTGTCGCCTGGATTTCAATCGTACTTAACGTTGTAACTTAACTTTTGGTTGAACAATTCTTGTAAACTTTGAAACAATCTTTATTTTGAAATGAAGGCGACATATTTTGGTCAAACGTTATCTTAAAGACTTATAATCAGGTAATGGGACCCACGTAGCCGACGCCGTCACTTGACGATTTGTCGGGGTCGCTACAGTTGGTATCAGAGCCTTGGTTGTAGGGATTTAGAGTTCATTTGTGTCCACCCCGAGTCATAGGGTACATAGGTGAATCTAGACTACAACCGGCATATAGACTGAAGTAGGAATTACTTGACTATTTGTGCATTTATACTCGAACTCTTCTATCATATCTAACTCGTATTCGATCTTGATCTTACGTTGATAAATTTTGTTGATGCGCCACCTTGACTTTATGAAGTAATGTTAAATGCACATGAGAATCAGGGTAATATAATTTCCGGGATTATATTACGGTGATTCACATGGACGTTCCGACATTATGACATAAAGAATTTAGGGCGAGTCAAGGAAAATTTTCTCTCTATCCTTAATCCATACTCCGGTTAGTATTGTTGAAAATACTAACCAACGATATTCTTGTGTCTTGAAGGAACAATGGCTCCTCGTCGTGTACGCCGCAATGAAACTCCCGAACAAGCTCTCGAACGGATGATAGCTACCGCCGTAGATGCGGCCATGGCCGGTCACTCATCCAACAACAATAATAATAACAACCACAACAACAACAACAACGACAACAACAATGGAGCCGGAAACTCAAACGAGGGATGCTCCTATAAAGCTTTCATGGGGTGCAAACCTCACACTTTTGATGGAACCGGGGGACCGGTCGTGCTCACCCGATGGTTTGAGCAAACGGAAGCCGTCTTTAGCATAAGCGGTTGTCGGGACCAAGACAAGGTCAAATACTCCACTCACACTTTCTCCGGAATTGCTCTAACATGGTGGAACACCTATGTTCAATCGGTGGGTACCGATGAAGCTCATGCCCTCTCTTGGGCCGATCTAAAGGAAAAGATGATTGTTGAATATTTTCCGCGCGAAGAAACCCGAAAGCTCGAGGAAGAACTAAGAGCTTTGAAAGCGGTCGGAAACGATCTTAAGGCTTATAATCAACGCTTCGCCGAACTATCCTTGATGTGTCCTAATCTTGTTAACCCCGAATCTCAAAGGATTGAGCTCTACATGCTCGGTCTTCCAAAAAGCATCAAACAAGGGGTGATGTCATCCAAACCCACTACTCATCAAGCCGCTATGAACATGGCTCGCCAACTAATTGAAACGGTTGACGAAATCGTAGTTCCGGCACCTAAGGCCGAGGATAAATCGGGCGGCAACAAAAGGAAGTGGGAACCCTCTCAATCAAGCAACAACGACTTTGCTAAGAAGCCTTACACCTCCGACGGCAAGAAAGGTTATACCGGACACCTACCGTATTGCAACGAGTGCTACAAACATCATTTAGGCGAATGTGGCAAACCATTTTGCTTGAAGTGTCAAAGAAGTGGCCATGTAGCCCACGATTGTAGGAATACCGCTCCCGTCGCCCAAAAGGAGCACAATGCACCCAAGACGGGTGTTTGTTTTGAATGTGGCCAACCGGGTCATTTTAGGAGTGCGTGCTCAAATAAGAAAATCAACCCCAACGCACGCCGTTAAACTTTCAACATCAACGCCTAGGATGCCCGAGACGACGATGGACTAGTCACGGGTATGTTTGTTCTCGAAATTCTCACGTTTCATGTTTATTCGATCCGGTTACCGTTAGACATTTTATAAACAAGTCTTTGACTCGTGCTCTTTACATTCCACTTTTTCCCTAGATACTACTTAGACGATTTAAGTGACCAACGGAAAATATTGTGTGCCTATAAATTTTATTGGAGGATATACGTTAAGACTTTTGACTTGACACCTATAGAACTAGGGATCTCGAAAAAAAAAAAAAAAAAAAAAAAAAAAATGTTTCCCCATCATCTTGTATAGATTATCGTGAACTGAGTAATTTTCGGTTGGAAACCGATACCCTCTCCCTCGCATCCATGACCTCATGACTTCTGGCATGAATCCCGTGTGTATACCAAAACGACCTCCGTTCCAGTTATCATCAATTGGGGGTTAAGGGAGACGATGTCTCCTGAGTCTTTTCCGAACTCGCAACGTTAGTTGTAAATCCCTCTTAGTACCATTCGATTTATCCAAGGCTCGTCCGTATTCATGAACCTCCTAAACCACGTATGCAACTTATCTAGACAAATCTGTTATCACATTTATAGATGACATCTTAACTTATTCAAGTAAAAAAAGGCAAACGAACAACATCATCATCTTACGCTCGAACTTTGAGAAAAGAGCAACTCTATGCCAAATTCTCCGAGTGAGAATTTCTGCTAAACGAAGTCAAATTTTCTAGACCATGATGTTAATGGTCAAGGCATTACAATCAATCTCGAAATCAAGCCACACGTGATCATGAAACTCTCTCAACTCAGACTTGTATTCGTAAAATCTTAGAACTCGCCTGTTATCACCGAAGATTCATTTCTGACTTTTCTCGTGTTACCCGACTTATAAACTCGTTAACTCACTAAGGGAAAAACTTTAAACCTCTCCGTGTTCGAACCTTGAGCGTGATTCTTCACACCAACATTTCTAGTTAAAATCGTATAGCAACAGATGGAACTCAAACATGGAAATATTTCTACATGAACGCCGAAAGGCATACTCTCTCGACTCAAAAATTAACGTAACTAAAATTCGTTATTTTGCACGAAGAAGTCAAATACTAAATTGTGGATCCGATCAATTTTCTCGTCATCACGTACCACACTACACACCTCTGATATTTCACCGTTACCGTCTGATATTACTGGAATTTAAGATAGCACACCATCCAACGATACTTCACTCTTCTTTGACTTAACGCCCTTGTGTTTCTGATAATCGGTCAACTATTATTCAACCCCGAACTATACAACTACGTGTACTACCTCGTTTCTCTTTCAGACTTCAACTTTTGACAACTAGAGGCACGTTATGGCAACCTCGAGATGTAAGCTCATCCTATTCTAAGTCCTCATTTCGCTCCTATCTTTATCGCTCGCATTTTCGTTTAAAGAAACTCCTTGTAACATTTCTCCATGGATAGAGAAATTCCTCATATTACATTAGTATTCGCCATGAGGGTGAATAGTCCTAACGAACATTTTTCGAACCCTAACTAACTTGTTCAAACGTATCTTAAGAGATTCTATTCCAACACGGTGTATCCTTGTCAAATATTCCGTATCGAAATACTCGTTTCACTTCTAGTTTTACAAGGAACCTTGGGAACCCGCTTAGACATGAGTACCGCGTATCATCCAAAACCCGACGGACCGAACAAACATACGATTTAAGTCTTGAAAACCATAATACGAATTTGTATTACCAACTTCAAATTTACTTGAGGAAAGTATTTTCCTTAACCGGATCCTCATACTACAATGATTTTTCATTCGAGTTTTAACGTCACACCTTTTGAAACCACATGTGACCGGAAACGTCATTCTCCTTTGTCGAACCAAGTAAACGATGATCAATTCACCGGGGCCGAGGTTATTCATGAGCAACCGAGAAAATTTATTCATATTCAGGTAAAACCCTACGCGACTCGTAATCACCAAGAGCTACGCCGATGTTAGACGTAAACATTTCAAATTCCACGTGGGAAACCGCGTCACGTTAAGAGTCGCACCTTGGAAAGGTGCAATCCGTTTCGGGAAACGTAGGAAGCTAAATCCGCGATATTTTGATCCTTTAAATTCTTGGGGTGTTTTGGACCCGTCGCTAACCGTTTAGACTTTTCCGACTCATTTTGGGTCTCCGTTTATCCTACATTCGATGTATCAACTCAAAGACGTGTTTTGCGAAACGAGAACTTGTTATCTCCTTTGATGAACTCACTATCGACGATAACCCTCACTTCCTAGGAGGACCGGTTGAAACCATAAATCGTGAAACCAAACCTTAAAACATCGTATGATCCCGACCGTCAAAATTCGTTGAAATACCCTAGAACGTACTTCTCCCTCACTCGTAGAATTGGCAACGCAAGATCTCGAGGAAGAAACAACGACTACTACTTCCAACTAAATTTCGGGACGAAATTTCTTTTGAGTTGTGGATAATGTAACATCCCGCGTTTTTCCGTTAAATTTAATTTTAACACCGTCTTTTTTTTTTAAAACATAATCTTTCGTATTTAAATTAATGGTTTCCGTGAGTAACGTTCATCATATTCCCGCTATTTAATTTTGACATCACCCGTTTACTCGAGCGTTTTAAAAATATTCGATCGGTTAAATCCCGCACCCGCTTTGAAACTCGAGGGACCGGAGTTGCCAAATGGGCAAACTAGTTGACTAGGTCAACTAGTCAACCCATTTCTCCACCATTTCCATCATCTCTCTCTCTCTCTTTCTCTCTAGCAAGAACACACACAAACCCCAACTTCATAGAATCATCATCTAAATTCGGATCGGGAAGCAAACTTCAAAACAAATTACATATTCGTGATCCTCTCATCATCCTCTTCGATTTGGTACCAATTTCATCCATTTTGGGTAACATTTCTAAAACACTAAATTTCTCTAAATTCGTTTTATATACTTGAAATTGTGTTAGTTAGTGTCTATGGCTCGTGTGTAACATGAATATATGTTTTGTTTGCTCGATTTGTGGTTTGGAGTAACTAGTTTGAACATTTGAAATGGGTGTGCTAAATCCTTGATTTTGGATGAGTTAATGTTGTTAGATTGTTAAAGTGCATGTTTTAATTGTGTTACTAGTATCTTTAGCTTCGTTTTGATGTATAGGTTGATTAAGGAAACATCAAACTCATGACTATTGATTTTTGTGAATTTTCGTTAGAGTTTGATAAGCTTTAGATGAACTTTTGATGCACCAAATGCTATGAAATATTGTAGATAATAATTTTGTTGCAATGTGTGTATGATTACCTTCGAAACGGCATATCATACATGTAAATTGGTTGCCCGAATCATGAAATGCATATTTGGAACTTGAACCTTGATTATGGACGTTTAAATGCGGTTTTGGGGTGTGTAAGTGTTGAATTGCTTGATGAAATGTGTCTAGGTGTTTTCCTCGTCAAATTACCTTTCCGGTGATATAAAATACATGTTCTAATTGTTTGCGGTTTGTAATTTGGGTTGGTTTGATTGTTGGTTCGTGCACTTAGAAACAACAGGGCCTGGAAACCAGCCGGGACGCCGTCTAGCTTCTCGGGACGCCGTCCCAGCCTTCAAGCCGGGACGCCGTCTAGCTTCTCGGGACGCCGTCCCAGACTTCAAGCCGGGACGCCGTCTAGCTTCACAGGACGCCGTCCCATTTAGCTAAAACTGGCTGTTCGCCTGGTCATTTGACATGAAAATGTTTGCTATGCTACGGACTTCCGATTAACATGAAACTTGGCCAACATGCTCATATATGATTATGTAACTTAGAAAAATTGTCGGATATCCAACCCGACCCCGTTGACTTTTCTGTTGACTTTGACCCGACCAAGTTGACTTTTAATCAAACTTAACCAAATATTTGTGCAATCGTTCTAACATGTTTTATACTTGTACCTTGCATGAAACATGACAATTTGATTCACATGCTATTATGATTGAGTCGTAACGAGCCATAGGACTAATTGAACACATTTCACCCGACCTTGTGTCGTAACCGGTTAATTGATATAACTTACTTGTTTAGGTCAAGGCTAAGCAACTTTCATGCACACGTTTACTTTGTGAAGTACATTTATACTCGTGCACTCGAGGTGAGATCATAGTCCCACCTTTTCAACAACTTTTATTCTTTAAATCGTGGGCTGAGAAACATATACATTACATATTTATATACATTTCACATGTATATATACTTTTCATACTTTTATACTTTGAACACAAATACAAATACAAAGATACAGACGAGTTAGAACAAAAGTCCTCAATCCAATTACCATTAGTTCCACTTGCAGGGTGTAAGTGTAAGCGAGTGATTATGTTGTGTGGCCATACGGGTTTAACGAACCCTCATTCAGACGGTTCGCTACCGTTAGTGGATGAAATATAATTTCAACGTGCATAGTGTATGTTCTAACACTATATTCAAAATTCAGAGGGAAGATTCAGTTAAGTTTTGGTAATTGGGTGCTCGTGATACAGACAACATCCTTTGGGATGTATACGCTTGATATTCACTTTATACTAAATCTTGTGGTTTACAAACACATCTTTAGAGATGTATACGCCTTGATACTAAACCTTGTGATTCAAAATATACTTTTACAAATACATTTATGATCTCACCAACGTTTTCGTTGACAGATTTCTATGTTTTTCTCAGGTCTTGCACGATATGTGATACATGCTTCCGCTCATTATTTGATACTTGCATTGGATGTCGAGTATACATGCTTTTCGTGGAACGTCTTTTGACTTTACTTTAAACTGTGTCGCCTGGATTTCAATCGTACTTAACGTTGTAACTTAACTTTTGGTTGAACAATTCTTGTAAACTTTGAAACAATCTTTATTTTGAAATGAAGGCGACATATTTTGGTCAAACGTTATCTTAAAGACTTATAATCAGGTAATGGGACCCACATAGCCGACGCCGTCACTTGACGATTTGTCGGGGTCGCTACAACGGCCCTGCTGGAGTTAGATTTAGGACTAATGTTGTACATTTTAAAAATCATAAGGTTTATCGGTATAATTTAAAGGAAGAATATCGTATATACCCCTATTAACTAATAAAATACCTATATATTCAACTAATATCATATATACCGCTATTAACCTTTAAAAATAACATATATATTTAACTAAGTAAGATGATAAAAAAATATACCCAATATAAGTATTAAAACTCTCATATTTTACTCATTTCATTCTAAGATATTTAATGTGTAGGGTTTAGGTTTAGATTTAGCTTTAGGGTTAAAGGTTTAGGTTTAGCTATAGGGTATGGAGTTTAATTTAGGTTTGGGTCTTAGGTCTAGCCTTAGATTTTAAGGTTTAGGGATTGGATTTAGCATCAGTGTTTAGAGTGTTTAGGTTTAGCTTTGGAGTTTAGGGTTTAGGGTTTAAGTTTAGCTTTAGAGTTTAGAGTTTAGGTTTAGCTTTAGAGTTTAAGATTTAGGTTTAGCTTTAGTATTATGAGTTTAGAGTTTAGATTTAGCTTTAGGGTTTAGGGTTTAGATTTATGAGTTAGAATTTAGAATTTAGGTTTAGGTTTAGCTTTAAGGAGTATAAAATAGGTAAATATGAGAGTTATATTACGTATATTGAGTATATATGAAATTATGTAATTTAGTTAGGTATATATGTAATTTCAAATATTAACAGAGGAATATATGATGATGCTCCTAATTTAAAAAAGAAATGACTGCCGATATATTTTCATGTAAACTAAAGAAACCGATATATTGGCAACTAATTATGTTTGTTTAGGACTTATGTATTGGCAAATAATACTATTTGTTTTAATCCAATAGTTCTTAATAATTGTAACTTTTAGATCTATGAGTCACCTTTTTAACATGTCATCTTTTAGATAAGATGCTCGCTAATATTGATTTTACTATAATAGTAAAATAAAATAAAATAAGAGAGAGATTTGTTTATCGAATTTAGCAAACGTTTAGTTAATATGTGAACATAAAAACATGTGACTTTCAGAATAATTTTTAGATGCGAGTTACGTGTTAACAGTTTATCATTTTAATGTTTTATCGAACAATTAATTCATATTATTTAATTTATGACAAATACAAAAAAAATATTACCATACGCATAGTCTTCCTATCTCGTTAACAAAAACATGAGAAAAACTAAAAAACATGACATCCTGAATAATACACTAAAAATTTTTTGTACATAAATCATTAATTCGTCACACAGTCGACCCGAATTGCGATGTTTATTTTATTACGAAACATAGTATACCATAAATAAATACATAAAGTCATGAATTCGTCTCACAGTCGACCCGAATTGCGATGTTTATTTTATTACGAAACATAAAGATATAAAGTCATGAATTTTGAAATCTCTCTCTTATATCATCGAGGATCGATTATATCATCGAGGATCGAGGATTCAATGATAAAAAATATTAAATAACACCAATTAAACTCATAAACTCAACTTGTGTGTGTTTGTGGCTATATTTAACATATATTTATATTATATATAATATATATTGCAAATCATTAAGAAAGTCACCAACGTTGATCTACTAAACAAATGAATAATAACGAGCAAAATGAAAAGCATGACTAGGGGCTGCCCTCCGATATCGCTCTCAGGGTGTGAAAGTTTGACAAGAGGTTATGTGGACGTGTGGTTATTTTATTTGGAAGAATAGAAATCAAAAAGTTTTTTCTAATAAAGAATGGAACACGCCGGTTGCACTTAACGAAATTCAAGTGAAAAGTTTTGAGTGGATTGCGAAGCGTTGCAGAGTAAGAAGATCGATTGACACACTTGGTTGCATAAGCCACAAAACTTGCTATGTATTTAAATTTTTCGTGTATGTAGGTTGTTAGGTTACAATCTTTGCATCTTAGCAACTTATATGTTCATATGTGTGGAACTATTTTGAGCTTGTGGGTGGGTCTTCCCATATCACATATTGTACAGTTTGTTGCGATTGTTTGTTAATAACTAGTCCGGATCCGACCCGCGCGATGCAGCGGGGGCTTTTGGCCTGCGTATTCATATTTGACGTAGCGTTGTGTATGTACAGAGGGGGAAACGACCCGTTTGTTAAGACCCGTTTTAGATGTCGTTGTGGTTAGCGTTTTTAAAAAAGTGTCCGTTTCGAACATAGTTAGTCTTGTTTTGTTGGTAAAAGTATTTCAAATTTAATGGTAGTAGCGGTGAAAAGTAACTCGCGGCGAGTAGGAAGATAAGGCGAGTTGAAGTGTGTGGGTGGTTTTTATGAGGTAAATATTAATTTTACACTTTAAGTCTGCATAATTGAAGGTTTGAGAAAAGTAGAGGGGGTTAAATTGAAAAAATCAAGTGTGAAATGGGTGTGTGAGACGACAAGGAAATGGAATGGGGCGGCACGCAATTCAATCCCTTTAAGTATATGTAGAATAGAATAGAATAGAAACACCTTAACGAAAAAAATGAATTTGGGAATTTTTTGGAGGGTATGTTTGATAGTAGTGAAAGATCTTCGAAAATCAAACGATGAAGATAGCAACATGGAACACTAGAACTTGAGAATAAAGTTATTTGGGCGGCATTATTTAAGTGGCGGAATACTTCGTGGGTTATGCCTACAACAATCTTGAAATTGTCTCATGATTAGTGCAACCGTATGGGTATTAAGGTAGGAAGATTTTGGAGTTTAATTGGGTCGGCTTCTATTTGAGCTATTTGGCTAGTTAGAATCGATTTGGCTTTCAAAGGTCTATACTCTTATTGGGCGGTAATTGTAGGGCGGATAAAACTTAAAGTGTTTCAATGGGCGGTGAATGGTAAATTATGCGAAAGTTATTAAAGCTATGTCTGACAACTCAACCATGTATGCACTTTTGCTCAAGTATTCTATTGTAAAGTGAAGGTTGCTCAGTTAAATGTTATATGTCATGTTATGCAAGCTTATTAAGGTTAATGGATGTATAAGCCTACTGCTTGTTTTTTGTTTTTGACCCAAATGGACAGGAATCAATGTAAGTCTGTTTTGGTCTCCATCTGTACTTAACAATTTTTCACTATTTGTGAAAAATTGCCTTATATGACATTCTAGATTTTTGCCAAAAAAAAAAAAAAAAAAAAAAAACTACATGTCTTTCAAAAAAAAATTGCAACAAAAGAACAAAAAAAATTAAAGTCGGGACTGCAATGTTCTGTAAACCACGAGTCAAGTAATTTTGTCTTAATTATCCTGAATATCATTATTCTTTAATTCCGCCTCTCTAGGTCATATTAATATATTATAATACTATATTATATTATTTATAATTTATAATCATAATAATAATTAATAATAATAATTAAAAGCACTACAACTTTGAACTAAAAATAGACATTAAAAATCTTCCAACTTAATATAAAAAAATAATACTCCATAACTAACACCCCCTTTAGATTGCTATATAACGGCTTTATTACATCTTATTCATCTCGTACCATCTTTTCTACTCCCTCTCACAAACACAAAAACTCAGTCATGGGTTCAGTAAGTATAGACATACTACATGATGTTCCACCATATATAAGAGTCTACAAAGATGGAACCATCGAAAGACTTGTCGGAATCGAAGTTGTTCCGGCAACGTTCGATTCCGTCACCGGCGTCACCTCAAAAGACATCACAATCTCACCGGAAACCGGAATTTCGGCAAGACTCTACCGTCCAACTCTCTCCGACACAAAACAAAAACTCCCTCTTGTGATTTACTTCCACGGCGGCGCATTTGTAATCGCATCGCCGGCGGAACCTAAGTACCACCAATCTCTCAACAACCTAGTATCCGAATCAAATGTTATCGCGGTGTCGGTTGACTATCGGTTAGCGCCGGAACACCCGCTTCCGACCGCGTTTGAGGACGCGTTCAGTGCTCTCAAATGGGTCTCGACCCATGTCTCGGGTGGACCCGAGTCCGGGACGGAAGAATGGTTGAAAGAAAACGTTGATTTTAATCGTGTTTTCGTTGCCGGAGATAGTGCTGGAGCTACTATAGCTCACCAGCTGGCTACTCGGGTCGGGGTGAAACCTGACCCGGATGTTTTGTTTAAAATATCAGGTTTGATTTTAATAAACCCGTATTTTTGGGGGAAGGATCCGATTGGGGCGGAGAAAACGGATCATTTTAGGAAGGGTATGGTGGATAATTGGTGGAAGTTCGTGTGCCCAACGGATTCGGAGAAAGGGTTGGACGATCCATTGATTAACCCTTTTGTGGATGGAGCTCCGGATTTATCGGGTTTGGGTTGCGGACGGGTTATTGTGACGGTATCCGAATTAGATATTTTAAGAGATCGGGGATGGAATTATTATGAGAAATTAGTGAAGAGTAAATGGGAAGGGAAAGCTGAGATTATGGAAATAGAAGGGGAAGATCACGTGTTTCATATATTTGACCCGAATGGGGTTAAAGCGGTAAATATGATGAAAAGGTTGGGTACATTTATAAATCAACAATAAGTTAATGTGTTAAGTATGTATTTTGTAAAATAAAAGGAAAGGATGTTTTTGTATGTTTACGATGGAGTTGAAATAAGTTATTTGTATTGGATGTATTAGACTATTATTAGTAGTTGTTGGTTGTTTAAGATTCGAATAGTTGGTGTTAATATTTGTTTTGGAGATTCATGTTTTGTTATTGATTCGAAAAGTTGGTGTTAATATTCGTGTTGGTGATTCATGTTTTGTTATTGTCGTTACACTTGCCATAATGAATTATTGTGTGTGTTATTTGGAGATGTAGTGGGTGACTAACGTTATCGAGTATTATATGGTGACATGAGTTTATGCTATTTATTCAAAACATGAATGAAACTATACTCGCAATTTTCAGATTGATGAGTATTGTAGCATCATGTTTTATACGTACCAAATTACCAATAGAACAAAATAAAGAAAATTAACTAATACTCTGTAGTTCTTTTGTTATGTTAGAATTATTGATTTCATCCTGCAAGCTTTTTAATAATGTTTTTAGTCCTTTATTTTTAACATTGTTTCTTATAAAGTCCTTTAATATAATTGCCTTCGAAAACATTATTAAATCAAATCACATGCCATGGAGCAGAGGGTAACTCAGCAATTTGACTTTTATATACTGAAAGTCATGATGGAATGGTTAGTTTTAGTTGTTTTAGAATGTAGTTTTACGTTTGCGTTCATACTATACCCGGTACCTCAACTTCCACTTACTTTACATAACGACCCTTCGAGTTTACATTTTTTCGGGAGAAAAAAGAGTAATTATATAATTTTATTAAAATAAAAGAAACTAACTCCACCCGAATTTTTAACGGACCCTATCTTCTCGCTCGGTGCGAGTTAAATTTTTCCGAGACCACCGTTCAACTCGAAAAGGTCTCACAAACCCAACGGGACTAACTATACGCGAAACAGAGACTTTTAAAAAAACGCTTAACACAACGACAGCCCGTATCTTTCTGTTTGTCGCAAACTAAATTTTTCCGACAGCACCGTTACACTCGAAAAATTTTTATGAACAAAACGAAACTAACTACGTTCGAAACGGACACTTTTTAAAAAAACATTTAAGACGACGACATCTAAAACGGCGCTTAAGACATGAGCCGTTTTCTCCTCTGTAAATACACAACGCTACGTTAAATATGAATACACAAGCCGAAAGCCTCCGCTGCATCGCGCGGGCCGGGCCCGGACTAGTTTATCTTAAAAACACACAAACATTCATTCGCAATTTCCAACAATTGTTTACAACCTGATCTACCTATCATAATAAATTCATCGCCACATGAAACTAATGTTACTTACACGAAGGTATACCGATATGTAAAAACCATATCCATCATTTTTACATTACTTGATCCGAGTGTGGATAGCGGACTATGGTTGATCCGGCGACGAATTGAGTGCATCGGTGGATGGATTGCTCTTAACCAACGAACATCGATCTCGATTTGACAACCGGTAATAAAGAAGATGAATTTTCATTTGGAAATGGATACGACAGTAGTGGTAGTGGTAGTGGTAGTGGTAAGTATGGTATGTTTGGCAAAACTAACTCATAGCTCACAGTTGTTAGCTTTTTATATTTATTTAATTTTTTAACAGAGTAGTTGAATATGTTAGAATGAAAAGTAAAATAACAAAAAATATAAATTTTTTTATAAACGTTATTAGTTTAATAGCTTTTAATTTTTTTCCCTCAACCTAAAAGTTTTTAAGCCTTTTTAACAAAACAAAACTTATTATTATTAGATACAAGATTTTTTCATAAAAGACAAAAAAGTTTGCATCCAAACATAACCGTAGCCAACACCCAACTGACATTGGGTTAGTTGATTACGCGTGCGATAAGGGTGAATAAAAATCTGATATTTCAATGAAATGTGTGACAGTGTATGTTTTGTCCCACCACAAATGCCCACATTCCTATTTGAGGATGTCCCATAAATGTCCACTTTGTATTTTAACCAATCAGAAGAAGTTATTTAGGAGAGAGAAGTTTTTTGATTGGTGGAGATCAAATGAAGTTAGTGAGATTTTTTAAAACTGTGTGCAAAAAGTAAATAGACTCTTGTAATGTAATGAATGTAGTCTAAATTATCTAATTTAACATAGTATCATTTAGTAATAAACGAGATTGACAAATTTTTATATTATTTAAATGACTATTTTGGAAAAGTATTATATATAAACCTTAAAATTTTGAGACATTCTAACATTTTGAACCCTTCTAAATTTTCAGGCTCCGAGTCTCCGATCATCAATCTTGCTCGTGCGGGAAGATGCCTCCGATAGGTGTACCTCTATCGCAGCTTCCATCAACTTCTCACTAGAGGTTAATGTATCATGTATATGCTTTTTTAAAGAAAAAAAATACCATGTATATACATGCAATATTTTTATTTCTTCTATAATGTACATTTTTGATTTTTGATTTGGTTATAAGTGTTAGACAGAATATATTAGGCCCAAATCCGATTGTGGGCTTGGGTCCATTAGGGTTTCTTAGCATATTAGGGTTTGTAATCCCTATATACATCGCATCAATAATACAATCACATTCACGGGTTTCTGTTAGACAGAATATATTAGGTCCAAGTCCGATTGTGGGCTTGAGTCCATTAGGGTTTCTTAGCATATTAGGGTTTGTAATCTCTATATACATCACATCAATAATACAATCACATTCACGGGTTTCACTATTCAATATGGTATCAGAGGAATAAAAAAAAAAAACTCTCTTTTTCAGCGTTGAAGATGACTATTATCGTCGACAAAAGTTCTATGCACAAGTCCTGCTCAATCCTTAGGCAAATCAAGCCACGGCGTAAAAGAAAAAAAAACGCTACGGAAAAGGAATACCCAGTCAAGCAATATGCAACCACATCCGCGAATATCTGTCTATTTGGCGCATCAAACAAAGGGAAAAAAAAGTTACTTTTATTTGTTTATTTTGTATTTAGCATTTTCTTCCAGTCCGAGCTTTCGCGATTTCGTCGCTCGGACTGCGGGGGAGCGTTAGACAGAATATATTAGGCCCAAGTACGATTGTGGGCTTGGGTCCATTAGGGTTTCTTAGCATATTAGGGTTTGTAATCCCTATATACATCGCATCAATAATACAATCACATTCACGGGTTTCACATGTTAAACACTAAAACCCTGTAGGTATTATTCTATTATTGATGTCAATATATAGAGAGTAAATGAAATCCTAGAAGCCCTAAACCCACAAACGGGCCGGACTATACTAAACAGGCCTCACATAATCTATACTCTAACACTCCCCAGCAGTCCGAACGGCGAAATCACTAAAGTTCGGACCGGAAGAAAACACTAAACATGAAATAAATAAATAAAAATCTAAAACTTTTTTTTTTTTAATATGTCGCATTAAAACGATTGATATTCACTTGTAGAGTCGCATATTTCTTGACGTCTTCTCCTTTTCCGTAGCATTTTTTTTCTTTTACGCCGTGGCTCGCTGTGCCTAAGGATCAAGTACCACTTTAGTATGCAACTTCTGTCGACGATAACAATGCTCTTCAATGCTTCAAAATAAATTTTTGAATATATTTTTTTTTCCGGAGTTTGGAACCTAGTCAAACTAGGCGGCTCAGCCCCATGCCGATTATTTAATTAGAGTTGAAAGATTTTGGCTAAAAGGTTAATAAAAAATAAAATAAAACCAGAATAAATTACGGAGCAAGGATTAAAAATGGAATTGATTGTTTCCTTCTTTTGGATCTTGATGTACACAAAAAAAGGAAAATATGCTATGTGTTTGAATGTGACACATTACAAGTCGTGATGGCAGAAGGATATTGTGGAACTCGAAGGAACAAAAGTAAGAAATAAATCAACGATTGAAGTTTTTTTTTTTTTATTCATAAAAACAAACTAAGAATTGAAAACAAAATCAACAACGAGACACGCATGTTGATTTGACACGGTACTACGGCAGCAAGTTTGCAATGAAAATAGACGGATGATTAATTCTATATATCGATCAACGGAATTAAATTTACATAAATCCAAAAAAAATAATAGTTGCTATTTGCTGACAAAATGGGAGAGGCGGAAGAGATTAAATGATAAATGGGTGGCTGAAGAACAAAAAAATTAGTGGCTACAAAAATAAATAAACTCGATATGCTTTTGTTCGACGGCTATTAAAGAAGAAGTAGAAAATATGGATCCCTCCGGATCACCGAGTGAGCGGTGACCGGAGGAGGACAAACTTGAAGAGGATGCGGTAGGTCAGAGGGTTAGAAAACCTAGCTCTGATACCATGTTAGAACAATGAATTCCCCGTAACAATCACTTTATTATCATTCAATATTTATAGAGTAAAGAAACCCTAATATTACATAGAAACCCTAGCAAACTCAGTAAGCCCATAATACATATTGAACTCGGGCTAAATATATTGGCTAACAATAAGAAATGGATTTTGAATGTATGTTGAGATTTAAGGTTATATTAACTTTTTCCTTGATATGAAAAATAAACTTAGGTTAGTAGGTAGCGGGAAAAAATGTATGTATTGGGTTTTTTCATATTTCTTATTAATTATGAAATTTGTGTATAGTAAAATGACCAAAGTATTACATGTGAAGAGCATGTCACTTACGTAAACGGAGAGCTATTACACTACTAATATCATTCCGTTGTTAAAAGTTTGATATAGAGTTCCGTTGAATGACATCAATACTAGCGAGTTTCATTGAAGATTCCTTGAGAAAACCGTGATACTGTATGCGAATGTCAACCATAATTGAAAACGGAGCAATTTGATTTTGTTTATTGTACATAATGCTTTAAGATGTATTAAAAGTGGTACATAACTAATTATTTTATATATGTCCATTTGATGGTGAAGGAGTATGTTATAAATATTAGTGAAATGTGATAAGTTAGTTATGAGAATAAAATGTTTAGGTGATGTTAATATGTCACAGTATTAATTTCATGACATACGTCGTAGATAAGAATAGTGTTACTGGCATCATTAAAATTAAAAGGACTATCCACATACTAAGTTTTAGAATAAAAGATTAATGACATCATTAAAATTTGAAAGGACCAAACCAGTGATTTCGCTGTAACTTCAAGGACCATCCAATTAAGTTACGAACTTTTAAATCTTCGAGAACATATCCCATGTATTTTGGAGCTACGTGTGGAAATTTGGGACCTAAATATTGATGATTTGATTACGATTGTTCACTATTTTTTTCGTACATCAAAAACATATTTGGTGTATTCATTGGAGGAGTTTTCAATGGTTTAACTTTTCATTGCAGGACTATTGGTGTATTCATAAAAACATGTGATGCCTCACGAACCTAACATATAAAACTTCTAAAGGGAAAACGGTTATCAAGTTTGACATTTTAGTAAACAATAATTTATTATGCACATTTTTGACCTTTGACCTTGCTTTTATCATGGCAATTTTAAACCACCGGCATAACTTGAAATATCTTTGGTCTCACATGTTTTAATTACACTGAAGTTATCGATGATACTTTTATTTTTCAAACTAACGTATGTTAGTTCCATACCTAAAATCAGTGTGGTAAAAGTCGGCCGACTTGGTCGACGCGTCGCTGATGCGTCGTTTTTTTGGTTCTTCGTTTCGTTTTTTCTGAAAACGACTCAAAAGACGGTCAAAGCTAAAAGTTTGGTCAAAGTCTGTCAAAGACGGTCAAAGTTGGTCAAAAACGGTCAATGTC
Organism: Rutidosis leptorrhynchoides; assembly: GCF_046630445.1. Taxonomy (NCBI): domain Eukaryota; kingdom Viridiplantae; phylum Streptophyta; class Magnoliopsida; order Asterales; family Asteraceae; genus Rutidosis; species Rutidosis leptorrhynchoides. Next base: position 677,697,972 of record NC_092334.1, on the reverse strand, counting down.
AATCAAATTTTCATCATGATCTGATATATATTTTAAAATTAGAGTTTGTTTTCATTTTTTGAGCCGCTCTTTTCTCTGTGCCCTTACTGATTATGTGTACTCGGTAACATTAATTGAGTTTGAAGTTTGATTATTTTTAAATTCAAGTTCTTATTTAAGAAATTTATGGTATATAATCAACTATTTTATATAAATATATATTTAAGAAATTATTAATAAAGCCAACGTTGGTCAACGACCGATGCGTCCACGACGCGTCCCCCGACTCAGCCGACGCGTATTTTTTATGTCTCGATCGATGTGTCTCCGACTCGCGACTTTTACAACTTTGCCTAAAACGTTATTTATTCGTGAAAGAGTATTTGAAGAATAACTGATTGATATTGATTGATGATTAACTGAAAAGAAAATATTCAAAAGATCAAACGAAAGAATAAGGGCATGATAATTGAATAATTATTCACGTGTATACGTTTTTTTAATATATATCCATGAGATAAGGAGAGTATATGTATATGATATTCATTTAAGTGTAAGAATGAATTAAGTTTAAATGCAATACTCTATTAATCTATGGATAATATTAAACATAGTTTATAGAAAATAATTAAAAATTACTATATTTAATTTTTTAAACTCAGCTGAATTAGTTACAAACTATAAATATATTTTAAAGAAGAATATTCATTTGAATCCATAAATTAAGTTGAAATTTAAGGGATCAATGAGAACGCGACATGTGGCGCGAAAATCACATGTGATTGGAAAAAAAAAATTCAAAAATTTTTTTTTTTCGAAAAAAATTTTAAAAATATATTTTTTTTTCTCAATTTTTTTTCTCAATCACATGTGATTTACCTGCACAATCACATGTGATTGAAATTTACATGTATAATCACATGTGATTGAGATGCAAAATCACATATGATTGACATGCAAAATCACATGTGATTGTAAAAAAAATTGCGAAGAAAAAAAAAGTATTCGAAAAAAATAAAAATTTTTGAATTTTTTTCAATCACATGTGATTTTCGAGCCACATGTCTCGCTCTCATTGGTTCTTTGGATTTCAAGCAAATTAATGGATGCAAGGGATTACAACTCATATTTTTAAATATTTAACTTTTTAATGTTTGGAATTGATGTATATTTGTAAAAAAATTTAATCTTCTATAGTTTCTATTAAAATTCTAAAATGATGATGTAATAATTAACTATTTTTTAAACTAAAAGAAAATTCAAAAATTAAATAGAAAAAATGTGAGACATCTTGATGATGTCATTAACACTAATTAATCACATTTAGATTGTCATTAAATTAAATACAAGATAAAATAAAATGCCGTGAAAAAAAGGCCGGTGTATGTAAACAACATTGTCTTTTAACCTTTCAACAAAACCCTAAAAAAAAAAACTCCACAATTCCTAAATCGCCTCAATTGCCAGGAAAATTTTTGATCATTCAATCCCATCTCTCGACTTGCCATAATCTTTGAAACAGGTAAATTCTCTGAACACATACATGAATACGATTCTGATTGTTTCCCCAAATTCAACAATTGGTTTAGGGTTAGTATTTCAAAACTTTTATCTATCAAATTTTCGTTCAAATATATATTAAGAATATATTCAGTTTTAGGGTTCTTCGTTTAATATTGTTTAGATCGTTTTTGCTGCAAGTGTTGATCAGGTTAGATGCCGATGCCGCTGATTGATCGGTATGATTTTTTAAAGTTCCAACTTGATGTTTATGTGTTTTTACTTTACTTTATAATGGTTATTTGAATCGAGTATTATCATCGTATCTTTCTTTTATGTATATTCATTAACTATTAATGGAGTTTGATTTTATAAGTTTTATGAATGCACACAAGTTGTTTGATGTAATGTCAATAACAAATCCGGGCTGTTTGGATCAATGCAGATCGTAAACAGGTAGGTTTTGATACATATCCACTCTGAATACGGTCAATTGAATTTTGTGAGTATGTAATATGTTCATTGACTTTATATATATTGATTTTGTTAAGTATTTATGATGACTTCATATATTTCTGAGTAGTCAAATATTTATGTTGAAACTACATAATTGGTCCATGGATGAGTCGAACTTTGTTATGCAACATGCTAAGAGCCAAAATTTGCGGGAGGAAATGCTAAGCTTCTATGCTATAAAAACTATGTAGAGTTGTAAGTTTTTCTTTTTTTAAGTAGTCTCATCGATTTATAATATGCTTATTTGATATTGCATCCCATATGACTATGAATAGCCTATATATACAAAATAGTACTCGAATAAGAGGGAATAGATATACATTTACTCTCGATGGTTACTGCCATATAAATAGAATTTTGCAAGTTGGAGTTGCAATATTGTAACTTTTGAATCTCATGTCAAGTGCCTTCAACTGAAATATGTCTAGCATTGTTTTTATGTGGTATGACATAAAGGAAGTTTATATGAAATGGCAAATTAACTACTACTAACTGTATGTGACGCCCCGTACAAAATCATCGTGTATGGTTCATCAACAACAGGATCATTACAAGGTCAAACACTATATGTTGTTTGAAAACCAGTTTTGCATTCATAAAAAGATAGCGTTTTACAAATGATAACGTGCTTCCTATGAATAGAAGCGTTAACATAAGTGTGTGACCCAAAGGTCCTTACAAAGCCATTGTTTGAAAATAACATAAGCTACGAATGCAAAATAAAAGTTTCATGATTGAGACATCTCTAAGTAATGCAGCGGAAATCTAACACAGCAGGTCCATAACAACAAGTCTATAACACCAAGACAGCAAGTCTAATAGCGGAAGCAACATCGTCTAAGCACCTGAGAAATACACGCTTAAATGTCAACACGAATGTTGGCGAGCTATAGTTTGCAATCAGTAAAGTAATGTAGACCCCGAGATTTCAGTGCTTCAATCAGCAGTTTAAATCAGTATGAAAAGTGTATGCTTAATTGTGGGTACCCGGTAACTAGACTTAACGTATGTATATCACCCCCTAAAAGTGCACTTGGCGAGTGCGTTTGTCCTCGAAGTATTAAACACCTGTTGAATGCTAGCGCGACTAGCCCGAGTGGGGATGTCAAACCCTATGGATCCATATCTAAGATTCGCGTTCACGGTTAGAAAACCAATGATTAAACGTTACCGAGCTAAGGGGAATCTTTGTGCCGTTATGTTACCCACACATATATAAAGTTTAAGTACTCGTGTCTAGTATGTAAAACGTAAAAAGCGCATGTATTCTCAGTCCCAAAAATACTTAAAGTAAAAAGGGATGCTATAACTCACAGTGAATAAGCAGTAAAAGTTGATATGAAACGTATGCAGGTAGTAAGTCGGTCAGAAAGGTCGTCAACCTAAGTCAAAGGTCACTAGGTCAGTATGTTGTCCCCATAAGTTTAAAAGTGCATAAATTAAGTTTAAGTGTCATCATCATCATCATCAAAGCTAAAGTAAGTTTAACAAGAATAGAGATCGAAACCAAAGGCTGACTTTGGACAGCTGTTACGACCTCTATACAGATCGAAAAGACGCGTAGTCAGTGGCCATGGCTCTGTATGTGAGTCCTCTAACCGCTGTTCAATTTTCAGAACCTAACCCGTCTTCTTTTGACCGTGGCGACGGTTTAAGTGCGAGTAGGTCAGAAATTTCAGCACAACGTTACAAGGGCGTAGTGGTATTAAAAAGGTTATAAATCCTAGACCGTATATCGGATTTAGGTGAGTCTTAAACGAAAAGTCATCTACTTGAAACGAACTATCTGAAAATCAACTTTCCAGAAGCCTAGGAGTCTGATCAGACCCCGAAAAACAGCAACAATTGCTCCGGTGGGTTTCTTGGGGCTTGATGCTCATCACGGTTCTCATCCTTGATGCTTGTAGCTTCAATTGTACAACTCATTGATGTGTTAGCATCACTTTGACCAAGATTCAACCATCAACACACAATATGTTAAGACCAAGTAAGAATACAACTCACTTAAGAGTTTTAGAAGGATGATGAACCAAGGTTACATCATATTCTTAGTCTTAACACAAATACAAGTTCTATTTACAACTAAAGCTACAAACTTTCCTTCAATCAAACAAGTATGAACACAAACTTGATCAAATAAAGTAATGGAACTCTAAGTTAGAGAGCTTGGATCCTTTTCACACAAGTTATGAGATTACAAAGCTAGAAAGCTTGAATCTTTGGTGTTCTTGAAGATCTTGATACATAAAGCTTAGATCTTCAAGTTACATGAAGATCATAAACACAAGTTTTGATCTTTATAATAAAATAATGAGATCATAAGTTAGAAAACTTAGATCCAACAAAAGAAATGAAGATTCAAAGCTAGAAAGCTTGAATCTTCAAGTTACATGAAGACCACAAACACAAGTTTGGATCTTTACAACAAAATACACAGATTATAAGCTAAAAGATTTAGATCTAACAAAATAAGTGAAGATTCAAAGCTGGGAAGCTTGAATCTTCCATGTTCTTGAAGGATTCAAATCCAAATTTGAATCTACAAGATATACCAAGATCTAAAAGCTAAAGAGCTTGATCTTCCAATGATGATGATGTCGTGACCAAGAGAGGAAGAAGAAGAAGAAGAAGAAAATCAAGAAACTTACAAGTTTTAGAGTGAGAAAGACTAGAGAAAAAATAAGAGAACAAGTGTGTGAAAAATGAGAATGAAATCAAGTGTGAAATGTGAGGAAATAGCTTGATATTTATAGGGGTGGGGAGGCCCTTTGGCCGTCAACTTTGGGGGGACAAAAGGGGGGGGGGACAAGTTGCTTTTTGATTAGTGGTGGTCTAAAGGTGGTGATTATTGTTAGGATCTCATGCAACATTAAGGATAATGGTAAGCAAAAATGCTAGTATGTTGGCTCTTATAAATGGGCATTTGTCTTACATTGGGTCATAATCCACTAATAATTGGGCTAATTAAATAGTCCACTAGCTAGAGTAGGGTGGGCTACAGTCCAACAAGGTAGAAAGTCCAACAAGACTAACTAGTATGTTCTAGTAAATCACTAAGCGTAATTAAACATACAAAAAGCCCAAGTAATTGTTATTATAAAATAACAATTAGTATTTCGTAGTCATAATATTCCGATTATGACCAAAGTTAAACGTGTACCGACAAGCATAGCTCGTTCTAAACGTTAAGTGACACTAACGGTCGTAAAGGCTTCCGAGGATCAAGTTAAGTAACTTACGTACTTAATGACACGTTTTAACATATAAACGAAAGTAATCCACATATAGTAAGATCCCAGAGTATAATATAGCTCAGTACGCACAAATACGCAGTTTCGTATAGGCACAAAGCACAAAAGCAAGTCAAAAAAGTCGGGTCGTTACATTACTCACATGTTAATGAAAATTTCGTCCTGAAATTTTAAGCTGAGGTAGATGGTATAATTGTGAAGAGGTGAGGATATTTCTGTTTCATCTGATCCTCTTGCTCCCAAGTAAACTCAGGTCCTCGTTTTGCATTCCATCAGACTCGGACGATCGGAATCTTGTTGCGTTTCAAGGTCTTAACCTCACGGTCCATAATTTAGACAGGTTCTTCCACGAAGTGGAGTTTGTCGTCAATCGTAAGCTCCTCGAGAGGTATGACAAGTTCTGGTTCAGCAAGACATTTCTTCAGATTCGACACGTGAAAAGTGGGGTGAACTGCGCTCAATTGAGTCGGAAGATCCAAACGGTAAGCAACGGGTCCAACACGCTCCAAGACTTCAAATGGACCAATATATCGCGGATTCAACTTCCCACGCTTTCCGAAAAGGATTACACCTTTCCAAGGAGCGACTTTCAACATAACGCGGTCACCGATTTGAAATTCGCGATCTCCACGTTTAAGGTCGGCATAGCTCTTTTGACGATCACGGGCCGTCTTGAACCTCGCTTGAATTTGGACAATCTTCTCGGTTGTTTCATGGACGAGTTCGGGACCGGTGAGTTGTTTTTCACCTACTTCGGCCCAACAGATAGGAGAATGACATTTACGGTCATACAATGCTTCAAAAGGTGCGGCCTTAATGCTTGCGTGATAGCTGTTGTTGTAAGAGAATTCGGCTAACGGCAAATGTCTCTCCTAAGCTTTCCCGAAATCAATAACACAAGCACGTAACATGTCCTTCAGGGTTTGGATCGTGCGCTTGCTCTATCCGTCGATTTGCGGGTGATACGCTGTACTCATATCTAGACGTGTTCCCAAGGCTTCTTGTAAAGAACGCCAAAATCTGGAAGCGAAACGGGTATCGCGTGAGATAATCAATAAGGGTACACCGTGACAAGATACAATCTCCTTTATGTATAACTGCGCCAGTCTCTCCATCGTATCAGTTTCCTTCATGGCTAGGAAGTGTGCAGATTTGGTAAGACAGTCAACGATAACCCAAATGGTATCATAACCGCCTACCGTCTTCGGTAGCTTCGTGATGAAGTCCATTGTTATTCCTTCCCACTTCCATTGCGGGATTTCGGGTTGTTGAAGTAACCCAGACAGCTTCTGATGTTCGGCTTTGATCTTGGAATAAGTTAAACACTTTCCAACATATGCTGCAACATCCCTTTTGCGGTTTGGCCACCAATATTGAACCTTGAGGTCATGGTACATATTACCAGCTCCTGGATGAATTGAATACCTTGACTTGTGGGCTTCGTCTAGAATAAGGCTCTGTAAATCCCCATAACTAGGCACCCAGATTCTTCCTGCAAAGTATCGGAGTCTAGTTTCCTTGACCTCAAATCGAGAAACGAGAATGTTCAAGTGCTCTTGAGCAATATTCTCCTCCTTGAGAGCCTCATCTTGAGCTACGCGGATCTGGCTATTGAGATTCATCTGAATGGTGATGTTCAAGGCACGGACACGAAGAGGTACCGTTCTCTCCTTTCGGCTTAAGGCATCGGCTACAACATTTGCCTTGCCAGGATGGTAATGAAGTTCACAATCATAGTTGTTCAACGTCTCGATCCATCGACGTTGTCTCATATTCAGTTGCTTCTGATTAAAGATGTGTTGGAGGCTTTTGTGGTCGGTGAAGATAGTGCTCTTAGTCCCATAAAGATAGTGTCTCCACAGTTTTAGTGCGAAGACAACAGCTCCAAGCTCAAGATCGTGAGTTGTGTAGTTTCGCTCGTGAATCTTTAGTTGTCGGGAGGCGTAAGCAATAACCTTCTTTCGTTGCATCAATACACACACAAAGCCTTGTCGGGAGGCATCGCAATACACAACGAAGTCATCACTGCCTTCAGGAAGGGACATAATAGGTGCGGTGGTTAACTTCTGCTTCAGGGTTTAGAATGCCGATTCTTGCTCGGTTTCCCAAACAAACTTCTTCCCCTTATGAGTTAATGCAATCAAAGGACGTGCAATCAGAGAGAAACCTTCAATGAACCTACGGTAATAACCGGCGACGCCTAAGAATTGGCGGATATGAGTCGGGGTAGTGGGGGTTTCCCACTTGCTGATAGCTTCGATCTTTGCAGGATCGACTTTGATACCCTGATCGCTCACGATATGACCGAGAAATTGAACTTCCTTCAACCAAAATTCGCACTTAGAGAATTTGGAATAAAGTTGCTCTTATCTCAAGAGTTCTAGCACGAGTCGAAGATGTTGCTCATGTTCTGTTTCACTTTTGGAATAGATGAGGATATCATCTATGAAGACGATAACGAACTTGTCCAGATATGGCTTGCATACACGATTCATGAGATCCATAAACAGGACAGGTGCGTTAGTTAAGCCAAATGGCATCACCGGAAACTCGTAGTGGCCATAACGTGTTCGGAACGCCATCTTAAGTACATCGCTCTCCTTCACCCTCAATTGATGATAACCTGACCGTAGATCGATCTTGGAGTAAACACTAGATCCTTGCAGTTGATCGAAAAGATCATCAATTTTAGGAAGAGGATAACGATTCTTGATCGTCAATTTGTTCAGCTCTCGATAGTCGATACACATGCGGAAAGATCCGTCATTCTTCTTCACGAACAAAACAGGTGCACCCCAAGGCGATGAACTCGGTTGGATAAATCCACGGTCTAGCAATTCCTGTAGTTGACTCTGCAACTCTTGCAGTTCGGAAGGTGAAAGTCAATAAGGTGCGCGAGTTATAAGTGCAGTTCCTGGCACTAGATCAATCTGAAACTCCACTGATCTCGGCGGCGGTAATCCAGGCAACTCTTCTGGAAAGACGTCGGGAAATTTGTTCACAATTCGTACATCATCCATGCTCTTCTCTTCAACTTCTAGCTTCTTCACATGTGTCAGAATAGCAAAACGCCCATTCTTCATAACCTTTTGTGCCTTCAAGCAACTAATAAGGTTCAACTTCGGACTACATCTCTCCCCGTAAATGATCAGAGGCTCACCATCTTCGCGTGGTATACGAAGAATCTTCTCTCCGCAGATAACTTCGGCTCTTACCTTGGACAACCAGTCCATACCGACAATCACATCAAAGCTTCCCAACTTGATGGGTATTAGATCAATCTCAAAATCCACTCCACCTAGGTTGATAATACCTCCTCGGCCAATTTGGTCAACTTTCTCATGTTTTCCATTGGCTACCTCAACAAGCATACTCTCCTCCAAAGGAACTAACGACCAATCTATCTTAGAGCAAAAGTGTCTACATACATAACTCCTATCGGCACTAGTATCAAACAGAACATAAGCTAATAGGTTATTGATAGTGAATGTACCTGTAACCAAGTCAGGATTCTTGCGGGCATCTCTTGCGTTCATGTTGAAGGCTCTTCCACGTGCTGGCCCGCCATCCTTCTTCTTGTTGGGATATTCATTCCTGAAGTGGCCCTGTTGAGACGACCCGTCCCAATCCATAAGGACGAATACAATAACATATTGTTACATTGTGAGGTTTTGACCTCTATATAATACGTTTTACAATCATTGCATTCGTTTTCAAAAGACAACCTTTCATTACATCGAAAGTTGACAGGTATGCATACCACTTCATAATATCCAAACTATAAATGACCTAATCTGT